>NC_046369.1:2576519-2784019 GCF_011125445.2 Fundulus heteroclitus
CCACTCACCACGGCCCTTTTTCATCTTTTCAGAACAGGCGACACAGTTAGGGCTTTTCCCGTGGATGAAAAGAAAGATGCTTTATGATTTTCATTTGTTGCAATCAGACTTTTGTTTTAGGTGTTAAACTATCTCCGGTTTCCATCTGCTTTAAGGAGGGGGGGGGGGGCTTGTGTAAGGGAGCGCTCCAGGAAACATGCACAGACAACACACAGTTTCACAGACTACACAAGAGTGCGCTCGTACACATTTAATGTATTACCCACAGATCAAATGCAGGCTTTGCCACTTTGTTCCCTCCCCAGAGAGGGAGAGTTTATGTGTTATTAACCCCACCACCGCTGCTGCTTGTCTGCCGGCATTAACCCCATTATCCTCTCCTCTCTCCCCCTCTTTTCTCCTCTCCTCTCCTCTCCTCTCCTCTGCTCCCCTTTTTTTTTTCCAGCTGCAGTTACAAAGTTCAATGGGAGCAGTTTTCCTCTCTCTCTCATGTGCTTATTTTATCCTCGTTTACCGTCTCCCTCCGTCTCTCTGCAGTCGGCGGTGGCAGAGGTTAGACAAGCTCGCTCTGTCTCTTCATCCACCCCCCCCCACCCCTCCGCCCTTCACTCAGCAGGTCCCAGAGGTGCTTTCTGCTTAACAAGGCTGGATATCTGTTTCCTAAAATCAATCGTCTGTCTTAAACGAACATCCCTGACCATCTGCTTCAGGGGCTGATGCACACACACATTTCACTGCGATGCCGCGCCGGAGTTATAATCTGAAAAATTTGTCGAGGGCCCCCAAGAGCCAATCCTCGGGTCCTCCTGAGGCCCCTCAGGCGGCCTTGCCGGGGCTCTAGTTATTGGCCCTGCTCCCACCCCGCTGTCTTCTCCCTCTGTGTTGCTTCTCTGTTTGATTAATCTCTAAATCTGTGTGACACATGGACGGGGCTCGGAGACGCTGCCAGGGAGCTGTTTATGTGTGTGTGTGTGTGTGTGTGTGTGTGTGTGTGTAAGAAAAGTGAAATGCACAACTAATCTCTTTAGCAAGCTGTTAGCGGCTGCATTGTGTTTGGGTGGTAACAGTAGCGCTGGAAGACCCAACGGTGATAATCTCACATCTCCGTAAGAAGCTCTCGGCTCGGTTGACCCTGCAACCTTTCAGGTCAGCGATGCTCAACGTTAAATTAATTATTTTTTTTCATGCAGTCCAAAAGCTGGATGAGACTTTTTGAGATTCTGTCTAGCATGTTTTTTTAAGCATTAACTTCTTATTCAGGGGGGAAAAAAATAGAAAATAAATATTTCATTTAACTTAACTTTCTTTAAGGTAAACCTACAAACCACCAGAGTGAGAGTTTTCCTGTCTAAATGGAGTTTTCTTTGGTAAATGAAGATCTAGAGATCTCTTCTAATGGTTTCATGGAAGCAAATGTCAGGCTGGTGCCTATCTTGACAGTCAGTGGGAGATAGGAACCAGCCGCCCTCCACAACCCTGACAAGGAATTAGCGGGTAAAGGAAACGGATAAATGGATGGAAAGCTGTGCGTGCCGACACTATTAAACGAAAAACTCCAAACCGGCGTAGAAATCCTGGTCCAAAGAGGAGGAGGTCACGCTGCATTCGGCTCCTCTGAAGTTGCCACTGAGCATTCACCCTCATCTGTTTCATCTGCTACTCCTCGGCTGTCATCCTCTCATAGATCTGTGATTCTGCTTCTTAATGAACCTTTTAAGAATCCAACAGGCCTCTTTCTCTTCAATGAAAATAAAAAACTAAAATTAATTGGGTTTGCGATTAAAAATGTATTCGGAATTATCTTTGCATGAAACAGGTACAAAATGATAGGTTCAAATATACTCATAGACCAATATTTAAAAAAAATGGAAGTCCATAATATAGAAAATGGTAGATTGATAAAATAATTGGAAAAGTCCTTGTGTTAAAAAAAAAAAAAAAAAAAAAAAGAAAAGTCCTTGGGTACAGTCTACAAACTGTACCATCCATCCATCCATCCATCCATCCATCCATCCATCCATCCTTTATACCCTCTTGACTCTTTCACCAATCCTGGACGGTTGGGTTTGTTGTTGCTTGTCTCCAGTAGTAAATAGGAACGATGGGGGTTGGTTGTTGCACACCTTGGACAGGTAGCCCGAAAAGAACATTTCCAAAATATTCCTGATTTATTCAATAAAAATTAGAAATTTCCCCCTAAAAAATGTGGACGGTTGTTGACCCAGACACCATCACATCAGCATAACATTTTCAAACATCACACCATCCCCCCCTAACACCCCTCCACAGCCATTCAGCTTCGGTAATTACAACCAAAGTCACAAGACGATCCTGTCAATCAAACACACAGCTGGCAGTGGGATTGTCTCTCAGACCTCCGCCTGTCAGTCTTCACTGAGCTCAGGCTGTGCAGTCACAACGTCTCCGACCATCTCTGAGTTCTGTCTTGCAAGTCTAGCCTATGAAGCTAAACACAGACGTCAAGGTAGTGAAAGAACTCTCATGTTCTCAAACTTCCACATAGGAGCCTATTTTTCTCACTCTGCTGAGTTCTCCTACTGTTCTCCAATTTTGCTTTGCTTGTTGTTATTCAAGCTTTTACATTTTTGTTCTGTCATTTTTCTCTTCATAGAAGGTACACCTGGTCTGTCGTTCTGTTAGCTGTGACATCATCCAGGGGAGGCAGATCATCCTCTATTATCGTCTAACATAGAAAGTACTCCTGGGTCAATGTGAGCTTCTGTGCTTTCTGTGTCTCTGCTCTGTCTACTCTAAGCCCCAGTGGGTGGAGGCAGATGAGCGTTCACACTGAGCCTGGTTCTGGTTCTGCTGGAGGTTCTCCTCCCTGTTAAAGGGGAGTTTTCCTCTCCACTGTCGCTTCATGCATGCTCAGTATGAGGGATTGCTGCAAAGCCATCAACAATGCAGACGACTGTCCACTGTGGCTCTACGCTCTTTCAGGAGGAGGGAATGCTGCTAGGAGAGACTTGATGCAACCTGCTGGGTTTCCTTAGAGAGGAAACTTTTTCACCAACCTGGAGGATTTGGTTGGATTTGACTTGAGATGACATGTTTTGTGAATTGGCGCTATATAAATAAAATTTAATTGAAAACATTTTATTGAGTTGTCTGTGTTCAGACCTCAGACAGTATTCCCATCTGATCAATTGCATTCCATTAGAGTCTCAAGCCCCTCTCACAAAACACGTCAAGGTGTGATTAAGGCACCCTTTTTTTGTCTCAATGGGAGGGGCGGGGGCGTTTACCAAGCCCTGTAGCCCGCATCAGCTGATTTGTATAAGGGGGGACCTAGTTTTTAGGTTGAAGGAGTGATTTAGAGATGACTCAAGGTTTGTGATGCTAGCTAGCTGCATGATTTAAAAGTGTACAGACCAAGATATACTCCTCAAATACAAAGAGAGTCGTTTTCTCTCCCAGGGCTGCGTGAACAAAAGGACGTGTTTCTGCTCCTGCAGCGCCGGTTTGAAAATTCTTGCGTCTTTACGGATAATCTGGGCAGAGCTTTTTATCATGTCTGAGAAACACGAAGTGGGACTGATGCAGTGGGAGAGACGTGCGAAGGCCACCTGGGAGTTCTGCACTTTACCGGCGGTTAAGTATGAAATGTCCTTCACAACAAGAACTTTATTCTCTTTCTTTCAGCCTCGAGTAAAAAACAAAACAAAACAACAGCGACTCATTTCAGACACACAACCCCAGGATCACTGCAATACGTCTGATTGCCCTTATGGTTTTCTGGATATGGGGGAAAGTTCTGACAGATTTTATGTGACACGTGACGTTGATTTCGCAAGAAATCGTCTTTTGTGTCGCGCTGTCAGCTTCATTTCTGAAAGCTCACAGCTATGAGGGGTATCACTGTTTCCCCTGGTGATTTACGAATGACCGGAAGCGGCTCATCTCTGAAGGTTTATGCCGGGAACGTTCTGTAAATGAGGCTTCGTTTTTCTGGTTACGAATGACATAATTTGTAGTTAGTTAACCAGATCAATCACGCTCCCCGCTATTCGTCTTCTGCGGTTCATCTCATGCAGGAGCAAGTGACAAAACGTATAGAGAAGGAGAATTATTGGAAACTGTGGTTAAATTTTCTTTTTATGAAGTTACTGCGGGGTTAGGACATAAAAAAAACAATCTGGTAGACCTAAAAGGAAAATCATCTGCGCAGAGCCAGAGGATCTG
Organism: Fundulus heteroclitus; assembly: GCF_011125445.2. Taxonomy (NCBI): domain Eukaryota; kingdom Metazoa; phylum Chordata; class Actinopteri; order Cyprinodontiformes; family Fundulidae; genus Fundulus; species Fundulus heteroclitus. The sequence continues at coordinate 2,580,723 of NC_046369.1, forward strand.
ATGGGCTGTTTGTAAAGACACATGAAAAATTATCAACCCATATTAAGATCTTTATTGATGCTGACATCATCCCAACAATCATGAGACGGCATCTGACATTAGATTCTAATTTCAATCTATATAGAGAATTTCACAATTTTTGACCCTTTGTTTAAACTTAAATGAGATTAAATGTACATAATAAACCTTAATAATTTGAATGGCTAATATTTAATACCATTTAATTATTTTAGTTTGTCCATATAACAATCACATTAAATCAGATTATTATTAGATTTTTTTCATAAATGCATTCCAAATAACTCCTAATAAAACAAAACATCTTCATAGCTCACAGTTTTTTTTAAAGAAGGGTGATTTATAATGTAAAATGTAACAATTGGTTGTGTAAAAGGGTTTGAATCTTTTATCTGCTATGCTTTTTCACTGCATTTTAAAAGATTTTTGTTGCTAAATTCCACGTCAACTAAAGACATTAAAGCATTTAAATAAATAAATGAGTACTTCGACAGAAAAAGAGTACTTCCCTTCCTGGTCATGAAGCATTTTTTGTGGGCTGAAAATTGGCGTCACACTTCAGCACCCGTTTGTAAAGAAACGGAAAAAGTCAAAATCTGTCACGATCTCCCCTAAATTAAGAGATGTTTCTCCTCATAGAGAGTGAAATGGGTCTAGTGGTGTGACTGGAGGAGGCGGCGTTCAAACAGATCAGCCAAAAGAAGCAGAAACACACGCAGGCGCAAACATTTTAGGGAGTGAACATGAGGTCTAATAGGGTTAATTGTCATGTGAAACCGTCACTGCAGTCAACTTCACGGCCGATCACTCAAAATCTGCCTCTGACACACACACACACACGCACGCACACACACACACACACACACACACACACACACACACACACACACATACACACACACATATTTACACAGGCTCCCGTGGGATCCGGCCTTGCCCAGATGGCTTCTCTCCCGGTGGCGGTGCGCTCCGGTCCGTGTGTGTTTGCAGTGTGAGGCATGCGAGTCGAACCCTGGCAGGCCACGAGGGGCTTTGTGGAGAACACGCCACATCTTCTCCGTCTAATTAATTTACTATTATATAGCACCTGTTTTGGGCCAGATAGAGATGAGGGCAGACACACACACACACACACACACACACACACACATTGAGTGGTAGAGGGGGGGGAGGTGGGGCAGAGAGGCAGGGATGGACGAAGTGTAGAAAATAAATGCGACAGAAACAGAGAAGGCGTGAAAGAAGGAAAGCGGGTGAAGAGAGGATGGAGGGAGATTGAGAAGGAGGCAGGAGGAGTGGTGAGGCTGTGGTGAAGAGGAGGTGGAGGAAGGGAAACGGTAATAAATGGGTTTTAAACTGATTATATTAAGCCGATCCTTTGATCATGTTTAAGGCCTTCATATGGAAATATGTTTTCTCCGACTGGAGAAGGATGGTGGCAGAGAAGGGGGAAGGCTCATTAAATTTTATTTTTAGAAAACAATTACATAACACACATCTCAGGGATAGTACTGGAGTAAATGTTCCACCATATGTGCATTTATTTGCTTTACTGTATAAACTTTCACTCAATGAATATTATAAAACCACGCTGTAATCATGGTTTAAGCCCAATTATTCGTCATCCCAACTCTAAATCCCTCCAACATCCAGTACGGTGCTCTGCATGGCCTGAGTACCTCTGCATCTCACCACTGAGCAGAAGCAAGAAGTTGGTTGGTCTGACCCACTGATGTCTGCTGATCCTTACGTCTAAGTATCAATCAGCAGATGAAACATGGCTGTATACAAACACTACCAGTCTGCTTTGTAGGTCAGCTCCATACAGTCAGGCACATCTCGTGATTTTGCACTATTCATGTTTCAGAAACTGGGATATAAATCATAAGTGTGCTCACTCTTATTGGTCTCTTTCAAATACTCTCCATTCAATTCAAAATAAACTATCTAACTTAATTCCAGTCCAATTAAATAAAGACCATTGCAATTCTAGTTGTAATATGTAATGCATTGATATGAGTATTCTTAAAGCTTGAGGTTTAACAATATTTTTTCTAGTTTGCAAGCAAATAGTTTGATGCATTATTGTGATTTGCTATTAGGTACCAGGATGAAATCCTTAGACCTATTGTTAGACCCTTCGCTGGTGCAGTGGGTGCTGGGTTCCACCTCATGCATGATGAGGCCTGGCCTCACCTGCAGGATGAAGGAACTGATACCATTGACTGGCCTCCATGCTCCCATGACCTAAATCCAACAGAACATCTCTGGAACATCATCTTTAGGTCCATCCGACACCACCAGGTTGGACCATAGACTGTCCAGGAGCTCAGTGATGCTCTAGGTCACCATCCGGGAGCTAACAAGGAGCTCTGATGTTGTAAAGCCTGCATATTAGCACATGGGAGCGATACAAAGCACTGAGGACCATTTGGAGCTGCTGCAAGGACAATTCAGCAAATTAGACCAGCTTTCAGTTTGTCATTCTCAGTAACTTTGAATAAAGGCCTCTATGGGATGATTTTTTTATTTTCTTTAAACGATGAGCTTTGTTTTGTTCCTAACACATTAACCGTTCCATCTCAGCATGGAGATCTAGTTGGATTTTCTTTCTTCCAATTGAGCTCTGATGTGTTTTCAGTGTTCCTTTGAGTGTTCCATTAATTTTGGTTACCTAGCTAACTTTTGCTAACCTAGCTACGGTTATGTGGACACAAACGTAGTTCATCAAATAAAATAATTATGGAAATATTTTGAAAAGTGGTTGTGCACTAAGGTCAAGTTAAAAAGATCTATTGAATGAATACTGTCTCAAAAAGCAAGGATGCAGATCTATTGCTAGTATGGGTTTAGCTGCACAGTACGGTTTCTGATGTCCAGATAACATTAAAACTGGGACATGAAACCAAAAGGGCTGCAAAAATTATCATAAAAATTATCTTTGTGTAATTCTCTGCTGACTTTACTTCCATTTTCTTCCGTAAAGTTTAATGCACAGTTTAAAGCACCATTGTCTGTCCCGTGGTCCTCCAGACGTGACTTGTCATGTTGCAAAGACCCACTCCTCAGAGTTCACAGGAACACATTAGAACCTCTGGTAAATGATTTGCAAGAACAGTTTTAATAACAATACAGAGAACACACAATGAAGTGAACTCTTTGGACTCATACCAACAGCGACATGAAACCAAGTGTTGTCATATTTATCAAACTGTGTGCAAACATCAACTGTGCAAACTACCAAGTAATGGCAGAAAACTAAATAAAAAGCCAGGGTATAAATTATAAAGGTTTGATGTGGCATGAAAATGTAGAAATAAACAGACAGGCAGGAGTGAAATTATTATCAGCGAGGCTTTCAATGAGTTAGTAGAATCTATTCTCCTGAAAAGAATGGCAAGTTTTGAAAATTTTGTTCCATTTTTAATAGATTTATGGAAAAAGAAATTGCACCAATGGAAGAATACCAATGTTTTTCTCTGCATAACACTTTCCTGTCCCAGTTCTGAGGGAATAACAGATTTAGAGCTCCGCTAAGAAGCCAAATAGTAAATATTAAAGAAGACAGAGGAGTCCCAAACACTCTTTACTGGATCTCTGCTGGGTTCTCGTACAACTGTATTTTATAAGCAACCTTATGCTTCCCCAAACTGAACAGGGAACTGACCAAATGTCTCCACTATTGGTAATTAAACCTATATGCAAAGCTAATATAGTATAAAAGTAATTGTAATAGTACAAGGATGATAAAAAGGGTTTTGCTGATTTGTCTTCCTGTGATTTGATGCCAAAAGCAAGAAAATAGTTTTACTGATGAGACTTGTGTAAAAAAATAATTGTTTGACTTCAGTAATTTCAAGTTCTCCATCCACCCCTTTCCGCCCACAGCCTGAGATGTTCTCTTTATTTATTAGAATAACATTCAGGTAGCAAAGCCTTCCCGCCCTTTCTTCTTTCTTTAGATGTGAGAGGCAGTAGAGCGATGTGGGTGATTCTGCCCTTCTAACAGTTTTTCTTTTAAACAGTAGAAATTTTTTGTACTGTTTCACAACTGATTACGGTAATCTACAGAGAAGCTCAGAAAAAGAGATCAGGAGACAGTGTAGCAAAGTTTTTTGATCATCAGTGATTAATTTAGCTAATTTTCACTAGAAGAGATATTTTAATTACTATTGCGTAATTAAGATACCCTAATGTCTGGGATACTTTGTGGCCTCACTCCTTGATTGTGGAAATGGCTTTCTGACTATCTGGCAGTGAGTGAGTGTGGGTGGCAGGTATATAAAGGCAGAGTCCCAGGTGACACAGATATTGGATAATGGGCACAGCACAGGTGGATTGAATGAGGTAAATTGGCTAGGGCTGTGGTAGAGGGTGACAGACTGAAATAAACTTGAATGGAGCTTGAAATAAATACAAGGACATAATCTGACTGAGGAGAAAAACCCAAGACTCCAGGTAAAAAAATATGCAAGAATTAACTAGAAGGCAAAAAGTAAAGAAATGCAGGAACAAGGACTTCTATACTAAAATATTAAGGATGCATTAAATGGAAGGCATAAACAAAAATGGAACAATAGTATAAACTAGTTAACCAACCTGTTACCAACATACCTAAATAATTTTTTGATGCATTAAAACTTTTACACTATTTTATTTCCTAATAAAACGAAAAAAAAAAAAAAAAACTTAAAGAAGTCTGCCCCCTCTGGCGGCAAGTTGAAATGACACCATAGTTGAGCACTATTTTTGGACCTTCTATTTGGACAATTGAACTGCATAGTGTTACAGAAATGTTTACATTTTTCAACATTATTGGTGATTATGCTAAAGTTATTATCAATATACCGAACCATCAAATAAGTTGCAACTAAATGATTTCCCAAAAGAAACTTGATGCAGTTTCTGCATCCCTTTGTTCTACGAAGTAAAAATAGTTTAGATGTGAAAACACTAAATATGTTCAAAATGTATTTAAACAAAACAGTTATGTTATATATTCTTTATCTGTAGCTTTGTCTTCTTCTGCTGTTTGTTGGGCACCACTTTTTGAGTTTTAACACTGTTGCCGGCAGAAGATGGTGATCATCTGTGGGAACACGCAGATCTTCCCTGGTTGACACAGACTACAACATTTGCTTCTCACAAAAAAAACAAAAAAAAAACAGGCTTCACTACATGTACATTTATACTTATCATAGAGTTTTAATTAACAATTTTTACTTTGGAGCTGAAATTCATAATTCACAGAGTAAATTCAGTGTTCGTCAGACCATATTTCTTATCTTTTTCATTGTGTTAATGGCATGTGTGAAGACTTCTATTTGCAATCTATTTGCAATTCTGATTCTTGATTACATGAATGATAAATCTAATTAGAAATATTAATATAATCATATACAAATATGTATATATTAAATTTCCATGGTAACAATCACGTTTGTTTTTCATCCTAACATTCAGTCTCTCACTTTCCCTTTCTTCCCATTTCCTCATCAATGAGAGCCTGTGTGTTTGTGTATATGAGTGTGTGCAGGTGATTACAGTCTGAAGGATCCCCTACTTACCTTGGTGCGAACAATAGAGAGCCATGAATAGAAGCTTCTCACGTGGTTTACTATAATGGCCTTGCAGGACCAGACATTTACTCCCTGTGACTGTGTCTGTGAGAGAGACTGTGTGTGCATGAGACATATAGGGAAATGCTTGTGTGTGGTCGCTGTATAATTACAGACATTATCTTACTATCCTGATGGTTTCTTCTACCTTAGTGGGTGCAAGACGTAATGACAAAAAAAATATAGGTTCTAATATATTAAGAATAATATATGCCTGCATAGGTTAGTGCAGTTCTAATGGTACCAATGACACAATATAGTGGTCTGAAAAATTTGCAATTACAGTGTATTATAATTGTGTGGAAGCAAAGTATAATGGGTACCACTTTACAACAAGGCTCCCTTTATAGAGGCTTATAAATGGTTTGTAGACCTACTGTAATTAATCTGTAAAGACGTTATACATAATTAATAACTGTGTATTATGCATTATAAACCATTCCACAAAGTGGAATGGTTTATATTCCACTTAAATTCCATTTATTCTTGCCAAATAGTGAGCCAAATCTACATTTGGCTACAACATTTCAGATTCTGCTGTACTAAATATTTTAGTCTAATGTACAACCTTGTAAGCTCAATAAGCATAATTATGTACCATGCAATTTTCTACTTCATCACTGCATTATAAACATCCACAACTATCAAAGGGAGCCTTATTGTAAAGTGTTCACCATAACACAAAGTAAAATATTACCTGGTACAGAATTATGTTTTCAAATGCTAATTGAGCTTACAAGGTTGTACTTTAGCCTGGAATATTTAATATAGCAACTCAAGATGAAATATGTAGAATTTGAACCGTTTTGGCCAGATATAGATTTGGCTCACTATATTTTGTTGTTTTCTCAACATTTATTAATGCATATTAAACAGTTATAAATTATTTTTACAGTGTTCACGGGTTCATTAATAGCATATCTATAAACCATTTATAAGCCTCTATGAAGGGAGCCTTATTGTAAAGTGGTACCGTATAATGTTACATTATGCCATCAAACTAAAAGAAAATTTTACAAAAATCCCATGATGTCTTACAGAAAGCCGACCAAACAAAATGCACAAATGATTGCAACATGCTTAGTTGGTTAATTGTCTATTACCTAATTTAATTTAAAGTTCCTAATTTTCCTCATCATTTAGTAGTTACTTAATTGTAGACTGATTATGAACTAGATAACTTTTCAGTTATTAAAATGTGTTTACCTGATGGTTAGTTAACTATGAAATATGATGAACTTATGAGCAAAAGCTGAGCTTATGGTAGGCAACATGTAAACTGGTTAAAGAATGTTTAGTTATTATGGTTAATAAACAATAATATTTGTTTACTATTATATACTTTTTTACTCGTTAGTTTATAGTTAGTTAACTACAAACTAACGATGACCTAGTCGACATATTATTAGAGAATATTCATTTGAAAAATTTCATTGATGGCTAATAATATGTCAGCTAATGATGAACTAGTCAATATTTTTTATCATTAAAAATTGCTTGGTTAACGGTTATTTTACTATAAAATAATTATAAAGCACTTCACGCTTTCTCCATTCATTGCTTCGGCTAAGCGAGTATGTGGAGGGATATTTTAGCTGGCTTACGCTGTCTGTAACGCAGCAGTGCCAAAAAGTCTCGTTATAGCTCTTGTTTATAGTTGCTTATTTTATAGCCCAAACAAGCAACTTCAGAACAAAACAAGCCCAAAGTCGCTAATAAGCAGACTTGGTTGTCATAAGAGTTGCAACCATGTGAGAGAAACTCTGATTAATTCAGTCATTTATAACAATATTTTAAAAATTACTCAAAAAAAGGGTCTAAAAACAATAAGCAGCTTAATTTTTGTGAAATATGCTTGATGTAACTACTTATTTAGGGTGTGTATGTCACTGTATAAATTATATATTTGCTAGATTATAAGCTACCTAACCTCCGTCGGTTAAGATCAGCCCACAGTGTTAGATAGCGATAAAACCAAGCCTCCCTTTCTCCTTCAGATATCTGCAGCTCTCTCCCCTTTGGTCTACATCTCTTCTGTCGCTTCCTCGTTGTCTAGAGAGGATTACAAAGGGGGAAGCGCTCAAAGCAGGAGATGCAGACGGGGGGGGGAAGAGTTGGTATATTTCAGCCAAGTGTTTAACAGACAGTTAATGTACAGAGGGATAATACCACATGTCCACAGACAGCCTCTTTATGTCCACTGTGTTCTTACCAGCTTGTTTGCAGCTTGGCAATGTTTACACACTCTAATAACAAGTGGCGTCTTTCAGGGACTTTCGATTTATTCGCCATTCAAGCACCAGTCCAGCTTGAGACTAATCCCCTCCTCCACCACAGCTCGCCATCCCAATACAAAACATTAAGATTTCAATTTTTTTTTTTCCACTGTAATTGCTTGGTTGTTAATTCCACGCATCCCATCAAGCCAAGATTGGAGTTCTGGCCAGATTTTTGGAGAGGGCGGACCATCCGGGGGACCGTTGGGCAGGGAAGATTCACAGGCATTTAAGACGCAGATTTTGGCGGCTTGGATACGAAACCGTGCGGAAGTGAAGTGGCTTTAAAGTGGTCTGTGTGGCTATGATAAAAAAGTAGGAAATTAAAACGTCTTTTTGAAGCACTGTGGAAGAAGCCAGGGCATCCTCCGCTGTGGCTGCTCAGACTGCAGACATAATCTTTCGTCAGGCCTGCTGGGGCCTAGATGGAGAATTGGAAGTAGGAAAAAAATTTGGGGAAAGAAATATGCAGCTTGTGTGACAGAAATGCTGGTTTTGTTGTTTGGCTGCTGTGTGGTCATGGAGAAGCAAACAGGCTGCTGTTGGTACAACACAGGCTTCATTTTCAGGATCTGCAGTGGAATTGCCTGGCATTATTTTTACACGTGTCACCTTTTACCTGTCCAAATAAATCACACCAATTTCTTCCATACTGCATTTAGGATGGCAGTATTTAAAAAATGCTTCGGATGTCATACTATAAGTGTAATAGTGAAGCACATAATGCAATAATATAATGTGGTTGCATGATCCTGTAAACCAAAGCGACGTTTCGAATCACAATCTTAGGTAAGCACAGATGTCATCAACTATTGTAAAGCTATGTATATTTAAGGTTGTTCTCCTGGTGGAAGTTTTTAGTATAAGTTTGTTTTTCCCCAAGGTTTATCTTGTTGTATCTCCATCCATCTTCCTGACAACACCTACTAGCTTTGGTTTCTCTACTAAAGGAGAGGATACCCACAGCATGGTGCTGCCATCGCCATGTTTCTTGGTTGGGACGATGTGTTAAAGATAATGCACAGCGTTAGTTTTCAGTCACAGATAGTGGTTGAAAACTATTTGAGCAGGACACCATCTTCCCATCAGTATTGCCGTTTTTTTTCTCTTACCTTAGTTTTGGTAAGCTTTAAATTAATGTGTATGACTAAATGTTCTCGCTTGAACCGATTCTCCCACCTGAGCAGCCCGTCTCTGCAGCTCCCCCAGAGTTTCTTTGCTGCTTTTCTGATCAATGCTCTTACTGCTCTGTCCATCTGTTTAGGAGGACAACCAGGAGCTGTTTTTTCAGGCGATCAATCAAACAGATCAGGGGATATTGTTTTACGACCTAACCCGGCTTTAAGCTTCCCCACAACGTCATCCCCGACCTTTCTGCTGTCTCCTTCATTTACTGATGCTCTCTACTTAAACCTCTAAGGAATTCACAGAACAGCACTATTCAGTTTTTCTCAGTATTCAAGGTGAACTTGCTCAGTCCGGTCTTAATTATCAGGTTACTAATATGATATTCTTATATCTTTTTAATATGTTCTAACTGGTTCTTACCACGGGAAAGGCTTTTATAGAACTGGAGAGCTTCTTCGGTGACAGACCGCTGCATCCGAGCTGCACACAGAAACATTATTTCAGATCCTTCCACTGTTGGACTTTATAACCAATTAACTCAATAAATGTTTCTCATCTCTGTGGGTTTTCTGCACACGTTTTTTTTTAATCTTGTAAATAGTATGTTGGTGTTTTCCATTAATAAATATGGATACATGTTACACCATCCTTAAAATCATCATATTCAGTAGCAAGCCTCTTTAATTTCTTGAGTAAAGTATTTCTTTCTTTTGCTTTAAATATGCTCTTTGATGTTGTTACCCCTGATTTCCCCCCACTGTGGAAAAATAAAGCATTATGCTATTCTATTCTATTCTATTCTATTCTATTCTATTCTATTACTACACCTGGTTCTGTGGAAGAATGCGCGAGTTGCCTTCACAAACATGAGCATCAAGCCATCTGGTCCTCTTGCAGAAATTCTTTCAAGTGGAATTTACCCATATTTAGTTGATTTACAACAATGTAGATATAATGCACACATTCACACTACTTCCTTTTCATCTCCACCACTGTACAACCGGGACCATCATGCCAAAGCGGAGCAAAAAAAGGCTCTGATTTCCTTTTTAATTTGGCTTCCGCTGGATGCTGGGACGGCTTCCAGAATCCTGTCTCTCACACCATCTCTCCTCTTGTCTCTTGCACACCTGTTAGCGAAACCACAGATGTGCACTTGCGGTGCAATATCTGCGCTCGAACAACAGCTCCATCTCCATCATCAAACCCAGGATGAGCTAAAACAATCAGGCAGCATTTATACTGAGAGCCGGCCAGCTGCACTGCCCATTACCTCCATTCACACTCAAACGCACTCACACACACTCCTTTGTGGCTGACAGACGCACAATGGAAGTGGATATGAATAAACTGAATATGACCACTAGAGAGTTGTTATTCTTCATTTCACATCACTCATTAAGGTTTGTGCATTTATATTCTGCTAAACATCATTAAGCCGCTTTGATCACACCTTAACAAACGTCGCAGTCTCCTCAAAACAAAAGAGGAGTTTTCTGACAGCCACAGTATCTGCTACTCGCTTCTCTAAAGCAGGATTTATGGCTAATGATAATCACGAGTGTTGATTGTTGAGTGGCAGCGGGGCCTTACCTCTACTACCACCATGTCGCTACTTCTTTTGATACAACGCGGAAAAATGTTTCACAGCTTTTGTCTCTGCGAAACTAAAGGCAACGATGAAGAAGAAAATGAGGCTGGAAACATAAGCGTGATATCACAGGTTACGCCTAATTGAGACATAAGGAATTTCTATAGACCCACAAATAAGTTTTAAATCGGACATATCATGCTTTTTTTTACACGGAAATCCTTCAGTTGTGGTCTACATAAATTGGGAATGCAATGCTTAAGTCTAAATTCCTCATTATTGTTGCCCCAGAGCCCGTCTTTTACTCCTGTTCTCAGGTGCACCTGAGAGTAACTTGTTTTGGTGCTGTCTCTTTAAATGCAAATAAGGCAATTCACACCCCGCCCCCTCCAGATTGCAGAGCGTTTGACTCCACCCCGTTCGGCCATGTTTGTAGCATGCAGGAGGATGGTGAAATGAATTGTGTGGGTTAATTAACCCAGCAAGCCGCAGCTTTGGCATCCTTCAGCTTGGACTACAAAATCTGGGTGGAAAAAAAACAAAACATAAAAATGCAGGATTTGCAAAATTGTTAATATGGAAGTACACAACCTTCTTTAGATTAGATTAGATTAGATTCAACTTTATTGTCATTACACAGGTACAGGTACAAGGCAACAAAATGCAGTTTAGGTCTAACCAGAAGTGCAATAGCAGCAAGTGCAGGATAAACAATAGTTCCATAAGTACAGGACATGGGTTTTTACTGAATAAATATAGAGATGAATACTATTATAGACAGAATTTTACTGATAGATTTGTCCTATGAGTATAATATATAGATAACTAGTATTGTGAACTAAATTTACAGCTGGATATGTACCGAATATAATATACAGGTGGATATTAGTATAAATAGAGTTTTTACAGATATGTGCAATAGCATAATATATACAGATGGTTGTTATTATAACAGAGTTTACACGTACTTAGAATATATGTACAAATGCTATTATTTAGCAGGTGTGCAGGAAATACTGTCATGTAATTGTTAAAAAAAACATAACAGAGAATAGAGAAAACTGAACGTCTTGAAAAAAAAAAAATGACCCAAACATAATATAAAGATATTTACGCAGCACCTGGACAGACTAAATTTATTTAGATTTTCTGCGCCGAGAGAGACTTTAGGTACACTACAGAAAAATATTTAAAGGCAAAAAAAAAGTGGATTTCGCTTGATCGGTCCCCTTTAAGGCACAATCACCTGAGCCTCAGTCAAACGGCATTTGTGAGACACCTGCGCACAATAATACCAGTGTTCAAATTCAGTTCACAACAAAAGTCATCTCAGGGCACTTTAAAAGACAAACAGATCCAGCTAGTTTTTAGAAATACAGCATTTATAATCAGATCGACCCAAATGTGTGGATGGAGGCAGTTTTCAGATGAATTCTAGTTATAATACTAAGCAGGCAGGTTCAGTTTTTTGCCTACTGGTGACACATTTTCACCAATAGAAGCTGAGCAGATTGCTTTGAGTCACTAACTCCGCAGCAATCCCTTCTCCTGAATGAGCGTGTGGTGACAGTGGACAGCTGATTGCGTTGAGCCCAAACAAAAGAAAAAAAAAAAAGAAAAGTGGCTCGTTTCTGAAGAGGGGAAAAACACTCTTTCTGTAAGTTTTGTCCACAGATGATTTACTAGAACCTCAGAGAAAGGTTATGTTGTGAGCCGGACCCGTCCATATCAAATCAGAGGGAAACGGTGACCTTTGAGCCTGACGGCGCTCAAGCATCTACCTGCGGAGAGCCTCAGCAGCGCAAGATGCAGGTTCAATGAAAGGTTTTTGAGCCTGCGGGCGCCGGGTCAGGCAGACCTTCAGAAACAAACGAAACAGCCACGGGTATTTTAGCTGTTGTAAAAAGCAGCTTTTAAAACCTCGTTAACTGCCGTTGAGCGGGGAATGCTGTCCCGAAAGCTGGAGGAAATATCACCCGCTAATCAACTCACTGCTGGGTTCTTTTTATTCTCACACCTGGAAGGATGTGGAGAAGTGGTTTTTATTTTCGCACTGAGCGGGTATGCGGCTATTTTGTTAGAAAAATGCTAAAAAGGTTACCTGACAGACACTATCAGTCTGTTCGTTCCTTAGAAGATTATTTGCTGCCTTTGTTTGTCACTCTGTCACACGTTGCTTTAACTTGAATCTTACTTTTCTTTCTTTATATTTTATGCTGTTGGACATTAATTAAGGAATTAAAAATGGAGCTAAAGCCCCCCCCCCCCTACAAGCCCTACCTGTTCTGTTGTCCTTGGGCTCTGGCATGGCGCTGCAAGCCGTCCTTAATCTCATTCCTCTCAGGTTCTGCAGAAGAACCTTTAGCAACACTTTGCAATCTGCATCGATCCCCCTATGACATTAAGATAAGTGTGGTGGGTGGCATTGATCATCTTGTGACAATGCAATGCTCTGCTGGGAAACCGAGGGCGCTTGTTACTTTGACACACACCTAAACTATCTAAGCGTTGCTGCTGATAAGGTTCACCGTTCCATGGCAACAGCTCAGGAGAGGAGATTGCTGCAGAGCCGAAGACTTTTTCTCCAGCGGTATTGTATGATCAGCTGGATTAGAACGCGTTGTATTAGAATTTGGAGGGAATTAGGCTGCAGGTAATTGGGTTTGAATCTCACTTTCCTGACCAGGAGGTTTTGGCATTTGAATTGGATTTGGACCGATTGTGCACAACTTGACACGGACTGTCGTAGCTTCTCCTGTAAAACAAAAAGACGTTTATCTATGTAAAGAAACAAAACCTAGTTGAAATATGTCAGTTGTTATAAGTTATAAATGGATGCAGTTATTAATGTTACTTGAACTGTAATTTCCCTCTGGGATTATTAAATTATTTCTGATTCTGAAATTAGTTTTCATCTTTTAATGGAAACAAACGAACAAGACAGTACCAGTAACTGGTAATAACTCACTTACCACATTTTGTTATGGTATAGTTTTATTCTAAAATTTCATTTAGCATAGCTTTCTTATTAAATAACAACTTTTTTTTTAAATCCGGAATATATGGACTAAAATGGTGTCATTAAAAACTTTTTTGTTGAATTGTAAAGAATGAAAATAGAAGAGTATTCCTATTTGTCCCTCAGTGGATACATTTTCATGTTTCAGCACCGAAGTGACAAGGAAGTGGAAGGACATATAAAAATAGGCAATAGTAATAAAGGTTAAATAGAAAGTATACCATAAAGTAAAAATATACACTGTGAGAAAACTTTACGGTTGTAAAGAATAGTGGAAGCAGATTCTACAAAATGTACGAAGATGATGTGAAATTTGTACAAATAGTTTTTTTAGCACTCAACTCCACAGTGTAATGTTTTATTGAAGAACCTGTTGGCAGCGATGACAGGCTGACGTAGTACGTACTTCTATACATACTTATATAAAACCAAAGGTTGTGTACAGTGGCCTGTGTAACACTTGTCTACTTCATCAATTCCCCGGTGGTCCTAACCTTTGGTACGGGGGTGACCTTCAGGTCTGAAAGGTTAATAAACTATCTCGGCTCTGTAATTGACAGGCACACGCGGTCCCACCAACCAGACGTTTTCGCTCCCCAGATGTTTTATTTCCTATTCATTTTTTTCCCTCCCCGTCCTTGGATTCCTTCATTTTCCCTTTATCTCCGCTCAGCCCACCCCTGGTTCATGCTGAAGGAGGAGGAAATCTGTGTGTGTTGGTGTGCGTCTGCCTGTTGTGTATCATTCGTCATGCGAAGCCATGGTGAAACTATCAGTGTTATCTGCTAACTTTACCACCTGTGTTAAATTGAAGGCAGTGATGTGGAAGAGGTGTCTACCCTCCTTTTCTCTCTGATGCTATTGCTCCCTCTCTCCATTTCCATTCCTCCCCCTCCCTCTTTTTGTCTATTCTCCTCATCCCATCAGCCCCCCTCCCCCCCACCCCACCCCACCCGTGGCACCTCTCTCTCTCTCCCCCCCCCCCTGTACCATCCTCCTATGTGGAGTGTGTAGAAGAAGGCCGGGACTTATGGGGCTTTAGATGCCCATGAATGAAAGGAATCTTTGAGCTTTATGTTGTTGTGCTGAAGTGATATTTGCAGCTACTGTTGACACACTTAAGCTTAACGGTATGATATTTACAACCAAGTTACAAACAACTATTTGCTTTCGAGAAGATTTAGAGGTAACAGTTTTTCTTAACATGCTTTTGTTCTTTAATGCAGTGGCTGATCAAATGCATAAATATTCATGTCCCTTTAAGTTTTTGACATTTTGTGATGTTAAAGCCACAAAAATATGCATTTTTATTGGGACGTCATGTGGGAGACCGATTTAAAGTAGCTCGCCAAGGTGCAGTGAAAGGAGAATGATGCATGGTTTTAGAAAAATCTTCACAAATTAAACCTTAAATTATGTATATACACTCACCGGCCACTTTATTAGGTACACCTGCCCAACTGCTCGTTAACACTTAATTTCTAAGCAGCCAATCACATAGCGGCAAGTCAGTGCATTTAGGCATGTAGACATGGTCAAGAGAATCTCCTGCAGTTCAAACCGAGCATCAGTATGGGGAAGAAAGGTGATTTGAGTGACTTTGAACGTGGCATGATTGTTGGTGCCAGAAGGGCTGGTCTGAGTATTTCAGAAACTGCTAATCTACTCGGATTTTCACGCACAACCATCTCTAGGGTTTACAGAGAATGGTCCGAAAAAGAAAAAACATCCAGTGAGCGGCAGTTCTGTGGGCGGAAATGCCTTGTTGATGCCAGAGGTCAGAGGAGAATGGCCAGACTGGTTCGAGCTGATAGAAGGGCAACAGTGACTCAAATAACCACCCGTTACAACCAAGGTGGGCAGAAGAGCATCTCTGAACGCACAGTACGTCGAACTTTGAGGCAGATGGGCTACAGCAGCAGAAGACCACATCGGGTGCCACTCCTTTCAGCTAAGAACAGGAAACTGAGGCTACAATTTGCACAAGCTCATGGAAATTGGACAATGGAAGATTGGAAAAACGTTGCCTGGTCTGATGAGTCTCGATTTCTGCTGCGTCAACCGGATGGTAGGGTCAGAATTTGGCGTCTACAACATGAAAGCATGGATCCGTCCTGCCTTGTATCAACGGTTCAGGCTGGTGGTGGTGGTGTCATGGTGTGGGGAATATTTTCTTGGCACTCTTTGGGCCCCTTGGTACCAATTGAGCATCGTTGCAATGCCACAGCCTACCTGAGTATTGTTGCTGACCATGTCCATCCCTTTATGACCACAATGTACCCAACTTCTGATGGCTACTTTCAGCAGGATAATGCGCCATGTCATAAAGCTGGAATCATCTAAGACTGGTTTCTTGAACATGACAATGAGTTCGCTGTACTCAAATGGCCTCCACAGTCACCAGATCTCAATCCAATAGAGCATCTTTGGGATGTGGTGGAACGGGAGATTCGCATCATGGATGTGCAGCCGACAAATCTGTGGCAACTGTGTGATGCCATCATGTCAATATGGACCAAACTCCCTGAGGAATGCTTCCAGCACCTTGTTGAATCTATGCCACGAAGAATTGAGGCAGTTCTGAAGGCAAAAGGGGGTCCAATCCGTTACTAGCATGGGGTACCTAATAAAGTGGCCGGTGAGTGTATATATATATATATATATATATATATATATATATATATATATATATATATATATATATATATATATATAAATATATATATATATATATATATATATATATACACTAAAACAGCAGTGTGCATGCATATGCAGTACCTTTTACTCTAATACCCCTAAACAAAATCTAGTGTGACCAGTCACCTCCATCAGTTTCAGAGACGCACACCTGTAGCATAAAACCATAAATCTGCCCTTTGTGGAACAAGCAAGAATGGAGCAATTTTGGAAAGAAAGGTAGAAGAAGCTCAATAAAGAGTTTGGCACAAAATCGCATGAGAGCAAAAATTAAAATGTTTAAGGGACAGTGTTGGCTTCAATCCCACCACCAACCTGGCCGTTTTAATTAATTTTGAACTACATTACTGATCTCCCTAATGTAGCATGTAGTAAAACCACAGTAACAGAATCTGTTCAAATACACACCAGAGTCTTCAGTGTTTTAGTTGGAAAAAAAATAAAAAAATCAGTTCACAACCATGCAAAACTCTGTTTGTCTAATATGTAAAATCTCAAAAACCTACAATAAACTTTGTGGTTTTCACTTGACTATATGTAAAAAGGTTAAAAATGTATGAGGTTTGCATGTTCTACCTGTAATTCTGAGGCTTTCCTCTTGATGCTCAGTCTACCTCTCAATTGTAAACGGTTGCTTGTGTCTTTGTTGGTTCTTTTAAATGGCGAGATGTCCAGGCTGTACCACATCTTTGACCTGCACACTGCTGGGATCAAACTTGATGGTGACAAGCGTTACAAAGTGAATTATGAAAACGGCATTACAGAACGGCTAGATTCTGAAATCCCTTATTTAGATTTTTACAATATATATCATTTAACAATTCTTTAATTGTAATAAACTGAATTCCATGATTAAAATCAACTCCAAATTGGATATATTGTTGCATAATCTTCGATTTTAAAGGTGACCACTGAACCTCTTTGTTCCTAAGTAGAGTTACACTGATTGAAAATACCATTTGTGTCAATTTGCTACATCATGTGCAACTTGTTGGTCCTTTGGAGCTCTGTCAAGAATTGAGTAACCTTTTAGATTTTGTGTCAAGCTGTACTGAAGAATGCTTGTTCCTCTGCTCTCCAGATCTCTAAGTTATGTGAAAACTGTTCCAGATGATCATACATCTCACCAGTTTGTTAGCCTTTCGCCGCTCAGAGGAGCTGTTTACTCTTCCAACGAGCTCGCAGTGAAATAAGGTCTTCCTGCTACAGGTGAGGGAGCCGTTATAATAAGAATTTAACCGAAACCAACATCAAATATGTAGTAGGACCTCTTCAAAAAGGTGTTTTCACAGCTTATCAGACATGATCAGTAATAAAATTCTCAACCAGCGCTGGATGACTTGAGTTGTTTTGCTTCTCTTTTCTGTTGTAATGCAACACCTTGAAGCTTCTAACGGGTGTATTGGCGCTTTGATCCACAGTGCAACACAAACAGAAACCCTGAAAGTCCCACGGCACTGTTTCCTGCACGCCACTCTGCAGAGTGGATCAGTGGCAGAGCAGAAAGACCTGATGCGTTACTGTTTGTGTTGAGCTTGCTGTGATAAAGCATGTACCATGACTCTAAAGAAATCTATCTCCCTCAGTAGATTTCACCCCTCACTTCATTTCCTTAATGACTAAAACACCACACTCCCCTCTTTCTTTGTGTGCAAACCAGAGCTGTGCTCCACACGTGTATACAAGTACACACCCACACACACGCGCATGCACACACACAGTTTTATCATGCGTAACTGTTTGAGTAGAAGAGTTAAGTGAAAACAAATACCCTAAAGTCACAAATACATGCCCCGAAACGTTAAACTAATGGTTTTGGTTTGTTTCCGCTTTCTTTCTGTTCACTGTTAGTATTATTGTTTTTATAATTATTGAAAGGTCCCAAAAATATTTGTTCGATCAGCAGAGGTGGGTAGAATAGACAAAAGAAAAATGTACTTAAGTAAAAGTAAAAAGCAGCCAACTAAGAAATTACTCAGTAGTAAAAAAGAGTTTAGTAGGAAGGCTACCCAAGTAGCCCTACTGGGCGACTAATTGTAACATCTGATTCAATAAAGTGATGTAATCTGACAAACACAAACATAGAGTACAAATTATGGTATTTTAAAGACTAAAATATACAAAAATAATCAAAGATTAACAATTATAAAATAAATTCAGACAGGGAAACCACCTTTCTGTCTTGTAATACCAGTGAAACCAATACTTATAGCAATTAAAGCTATAGTTGGTAATCCTGTTCAGAAACGCTTTTTATACTGGTTGAAATCGTCCTTCCTTCCTGACAGTAGCCAAAACATTATGTATTCAGAAAAGGTAACAAAAAATGTGATCTCTGTGGGAGCTGCAGACCTGTAAAAGCTGACCAATCCCTGCCATTCGGTCCAAATGGCAGGGATTGGTCAGAGGATTGGTCCTGGCCACGCCCCCCTCTGACCCTTATGGTATCGCCTTATCTATTGGTTGTCCCACATGCCAATCATTGTGACGCGCTCATGTAAAACCAGTGTGCGTGCTCGTTCCTGGCTAGTTTCTGCTTGCTGGCTGCGCACTTCTATTGTTTACGTATCCGGTTAGCTTAGCGATTAATTTCGGTGTTAGCCGTTGATTGTAACTCTGCTGCGCTCACCGTGTACTTTAAAAATGGCTAAGAATCATCAGAAGCAAACCACGTTCATGTTTATGAGAAAACGAGGAAGGCATCAGTGGAAAGAAATAAGACCAGAGTGGATTTAGGAGATTTTTTTCACCTGATCCCCCTGAAGACCGGAAGAACAGGTAAGACGGACTTGCACATGCGCAGTTATTCAAAAAGGCACTTGGGCGTTTCTTACTTACATTTACGGAAAAATCGCTGACTCTACCTTTAATCTATATACAGTATGTTAGAACAGCGCAAAGTACTTCCATTGACAATATTTACTGTTTATTGAATGTTCCCTTGACCCCCAAATGGCTCATTTAACTCAGCAGAGAGAAAATAATATCAAAATAACAAAGCTTGTGTACCAAAAAGAAGTCTCACTTTAACATAAACTGTAGGCCTGTATCTCTCTGCTGCATTTTTGGTTAAAACATGTCTGTTCTAAATTTAAGGAAGTTACTCACAGTAGGCAGAGTAGCCAGAAAGTTTACTCAAGTAAGAGTAGTGATACTTATTAATAATATCACTTTAGTAAACGTAAAACGTAAAATAATTGAAAAAAGTAAATTTTTTTCAAAATGTTACTCAGGTAAATGTAACTGAGTAAATGTAACTAGTTACTCCCCACCTCAGTCCCCACCACAAGGCAAAGTGGCAAAAAGTGAC
Organism: Fundulus heteroclitus; assembly: GCF_011125445.2. NCBI lineage: Eukaryota > Metazoa > Chordata > Actinopteri > Cyprinodontiformes > Fundulidae > Fundulus > Fundulus heteroclitus. The sequence goes on from NC_046369.1 coordinate 2,600,383, forward strand.
ACCAAAGAGTGTTGATAAAAGTACAATGTTATGCTAGCAGAGTTTGAAGAAAAAATATTCTAGTAAAGGACTTCTGTGTTATTTGAAGACATTCGCAGATATGATGTCCTTTTAAAAGATCAGCATAAGCATCATACATCATATTTTCCATATATTATAGAACTTTTACACCTGAAAACCAACAAGAAAATGCAAGGTATACACATTTTTGTCATCTGAATGGTGTTTCATGGTCGGTACTTACATAAAGCACTCAAAGGGAAACCACCAATGTTTGAGTTAAGTTATTGGTTCAAATAAATGAGAAAAAAAAGTGGATGTACTGCATTGCAACCTTTTAACACTTGTGGCTACAATTAAATGGTCAAATGAGCTTAACGTGTTTCTGTTCTCATTTTAATTACAACGTTAAAAATGTAGTCTTTTTGCTTTGTCTTAATCAGGAGGATATTACCCATGATGCACTGCAAATGCCGCATGCAGGAAATCGTTGGACCGTTTTTGCTATGAAACACATCACCGATGAGACAAAGAATTATTTTTTTCTGCAAAAGTGGGAGCCCATGTATATTAGTCAAGTGGTTTTAATGTTATGGCTGATTGATGTGTATAAATTCCAGTCACCCCAGAGAATTAAAGAGGAAGGAAAGAGGGTGAAATCTATTGAAGTGCTTCTGTAAAATAGACTTTGTTCAGGTAGTCACTTTGTTTTCATGCTGGTAATATTTACTCAGGGAGGGAGATCTCCTTTCCTTTTCTTCTCTGTTCCTCTTCTTCCTCCTGCTCTTCATGGTTTATCTTTTGGCTTTGGGATTAGCCGCCAGAGAAAATGCGGGGTAAAATTAGCCTCCGGCTGTCCTCATAGGCCGCGACCATTGATTTTCTGCCACAAATGGAGAAGAAACCCCTGGTGCTTAATGTTCTTCGTGCCACCACAGAGGTGTTTCTTTTATTGCCTTGGCTTTTCTTGCCTGCTCCTCTCTCTGTTTATGGCGTTGGAAGTGTAAAGATCATTGTTTTTTTCCCCACACAATTATAAAATAATTGCAAAACAAATAACAAATTATATTTATTTTTGAGACAATTAGATGTAAAAGGGCTATATTGCAGTAAAGTAGTTCAAAAAGTGTCTCTGTTTTTAAGTCAAGGTTCCGTAGGTTTTTGGTATCTCGCAAGTGAAAATAAAAAAAAAATCATTTTATTAGTACGTTATAGCCTTTCAAAAGGTGACCAGTATAGGACTGATTAGATGTGATGTGGTTAAATTAGATATTGAATGCATGGTGTAAAAATGGAGATTGTCCCTTAATAGTGATAAAACTCAGGTTATTCACTTTAGCGGGAAATCCCAACAGAAAAGTTCATATGACTTTATGTATATAGAGACACCTTTGGTGCTTACATGTTCTTATACATATCGTGGATTGGTTTCCAGTGATTTTTTTTGTGCTTTAATGAGGGAATTATACAGGCGTAAAATAAAGATTTTACCTGACTTGAGTACCATTTGACTTAATGGTTGGCCCTATTTCATGTTATGCTGCTGGGGTTTGCAGCAGCATAACATAAAATATTTTTTTATGCAGGTATTTTTTCCAGGTGTCCACAAGTACACTGCTAAATTGGCTGTAGAAGGTGACACGGGATGGGTGCCCTGCCTTATAAAAGCAAAGAGTAGAGATGTTTCATTCGTGGAACCGCCTTATTGAACTGCCAGATGATTGGCTGTCCAAGAAGATTTTTATATGGCATTGCTCGAATAACTATCCTTGGGCCAATTAAATTGCTATACTGTTAGCTCCCTCTGATTTAAACTATATATTTAAAGCTGCAATGTAATTTAAATTCCTTAAAAAATACATTTCTTGATGACTTCAAAAAACAATGGAAAGAGGTTATCTGTTGGAAAACAAGCTTCAGAAACAAACTCCAACCATAGAAACTCTACAGTCACAGAATTAAGTTCTCAGTCAAAATGTCTTGCCCTCACATGGATAACACATTATCTTGAGCTGAAAACACACAAACATGTTTTTTTTTTTTGCTCATAACGTTTTCATACTGCAGACTAAATGAATACAAAACTGAGGAATTATATTCAGTTTAAGGAAGAGTATCTGACTGAACCCTAAGTGAAACTAAAGTTATCTGTTTGAGCCCAGATTATAATTGGTAACCTACCTTTTGCAGTGGTGTAAAGGTCTCCCTGTAAAGGAGAGTCTGTGTCTTTTATGACCCTAATGCAGTGGAAGATGAATATCATTTTGTACTTTACTCTCCCCTCTATAGTGATTTGAGATTTTCCTTATTTGAATGTATAAATAGAAGTAATGCATATGCCTCAAGTGCTCCATCAAAGGAATTGACAAAGACTCCTGGATAGGCGTTGAAATGTTTTCAGAAAGAATTGAGCGAAAGTCTGGTCGCCTCCGATTGAAGCCTGTTTGCTGAAGTAATGCAGATGTATTTTGGCCATCTGACGTATATTTTGCATTTGATAGAAGACAAAGAGTGCTGTACCCTTCTAGAGTATAAACATTTAAAGATGTATTGGAAATTTTGACAGCGCCTGTGACTTGCATGTGGCCATTTTGTTTTTTATATGTTTTTATTGTGTCTTATAAGCGCATGTGGGCTTGGCACCTATGGTGTATGACACTATAATGAGATGGATAAAACAATAACACCGCTGTTGGTCTTTATAGTTGAATAAGACTGCTGATAGATGCAAATAAAATACAACGTTTTGGGTTGTTTTGATATGTAAACAATCCAGTATACCAGTGGCACTTGAATGCAGCATAGCAGCAGATGGATTCCCCTCCACACAACACTGGTTGCATGTTAGCTTCAGCAAAGATTTCTGTGGCATTTGGGGCTGGTGGAATGCTGCAGGCGGTTTTGTTTAGACTGTTTAGTCTATTTATCTCTCTAGCAATGATGCTTACATTCTTCTTTACATCCTTTGAGGTGATCACTGCAGAGAAATACTGACATAAAGCCCGGTTAACCTTTTGTTGAACGTTATGTCTAAACAATGTCGAAATGGTTGATTGAACAACTGTGAGGAATAAAAGGGATTGGGAACCCGATAATAAGAGAGGCAGGTTAGTGGTTCGTGACAACTCAGTGCAGACTTATGAGTACTTTTTAGAAGCAGAAGATAATGTGGTTCCTGCACCGGCGTACTGAGGTCTCCAGACAAGCAGCTTCTTGCAGCAGGGAAAACTCCTTTCTTGAATAAGCAGAGGGGCTGAGACAGAAAGGGAATCGGTGGTCCAGGCTAGGGTCAAAAACCATACAGGCAGGTAAAGGCAGAGGTAACCAAAAAGCTGAGGTCAAGACAAGAATCCGACAAGGCTGAGGCAAAAAACAACAATCCACAAAAATGGGCACGGGTCATAAACTGGTAGTCAAACAAGAATTGGTTTACTCACACACGGGTTTTTAAAGATCTGGAGTTTACACACTGGGAAAGCCAGGAATGTTTAGTGCTCCTCCCAGGTGCAACAGCTCCCAGAATCAGAGCTGTCGCAGGTGAGTTCACTCAGACTCGATGTCTGAGCACAGCTTGGCAGGAAGGGAGTGACTGCAGGCAGAGATCGCACAGGCAGGATCATTACAACAACAGAGTAGTGCACAGCTCTGAAGTAAGAGGAAAAGGATTTCAGTTTTGTTTTTAAGACAATTTTTCTTAAACTGTGGTGGTACATTGTACATTTTCTGTCCCCCTTGATACCATCAGCTTCATGTCTTGCACCTGGTTCCTGTATTACTTACACTCCACCGCAAGTCATGGGTTGCGTCTTTTTGGGCTTGTTTATGAAAGTGAAGTTGCTTATTTTTTCCCAACAGAACCCCTTTTGCTGTCCATCATGATGCGCAACAGAGCTGCTCGTTAAGCCTGATTTATGCTTGATGCATCCGCCAGGGGCCACAAAGCCATATTGCGTGATTTCGACTATAGGTTTCTGCTCGGCACACATCGGAAAATTCCTGGAAAACTACGCAGACAGTCCTATGCGGAGAAACATGGCAGACCAACAAGCGTTCTGGCGGAGGTTCTTAAATGTTGATATCTTTATGATTCGGCCCCAAAAGATCACCGTCATCAACATATTGTTAACAATTCCTGGACTGAAATCGTTGTCGACCCTTCGAAGAAAGTGAGAGGCTTGAATGTTGGAAACAACTGAGTTTTCTACTTCTGAGTGTAGTGTAGTACACTTGGTGTAGGAGCACAATGCTGCCCTCTAGGAGAAAATTGCTACTTCAGAGGAAAAGCCACATGGAGCATACCGTATTTTTTGGACCATAAGCCGCATTGGATCATGAGGCGCATTAAATATCCTTTCCAAGTGTGTAATATCACTCCGACCTCCGTCTCTGTGAGGAGGACAGAGTAGCTGGACTACACTGCCCTGTTTCTAACATAAGGCCAAAATAAATGTAACTTTTATATTTAATTAACTTACTAGGTTTATTGTTGCTAGCACGTACTCCAGGCTGCCTTACATGAATGCACTTCTAGTTTAGACATTACAGTCAGGCAGTCTGGTAGACAGCTCAGGGGTCCTATCAGGTAGTGACACAGTGTACCGTAATGCTCAGAATATCCATTGAGCGGAGCGGCTTTGTTGCTAACCAAAGTCGTATTTACACATTTTAACAGATTTTTGAGCACATTGTACCACATAAAATCAGTCGGTAAGCACAACTTTAATCATATATTAGGCACATCATGAATTTTTGAGAACATTTAAGTATCTTAAGTGCGCCTTATAGTCTGAAAAATACGGTAAATGCTCTGGCACTATGTCGGACTTGTCATTTTAGCGTGAAACGTACGTTGGTCAAGTATGGGGGGGCCATATGGCAAATATATCATGATATATTTCTTAATTTCGGTCGATACCATATACAGTAATTACGATATCGATTATAAACAAAATAAAAGCCTCGGAACGACTGCCAAGAATGCTCATAACAGATGCCTGTACAAACTTATGACAATTACTTTGTCATGTTTATAAAACTCCTCCAATATAACATTTTAGAAATATTTGTGTTAAAAATTTAAGTGCATAATACTACATAAAACCCGAAACGACAGTCAGAGACAAATGCTGTAATCATAGATTGTGATGTATATTTAAATGTCGGAAATGTCATGTCACCTTTATTGAATCAAGTAATGTTGCGATATATATTGATATTGAATTATTTTCCATCCATACTCAAGTATAAAGCTAAGCTAAAATATCTGTATATTTGCCATTTGAGAATAAAAATCATCACATTAGCTCTAACGGATATAAACCTATGTTTTTCATTAAAATTTCAGCCCAGCAGTTCAGGCCAGTCTCTAACTCACAGGCCACATTTTTCCCCAGTTTAGCTCAGAGTACTGTAATACGTTTTCTTACTAATGCTTTTCATATTTAGAACAAATATTACTGGACTAATGCTTTATTTTCAGATTTGTTTTTGTTAAAAAATTATGAGAATTATTGCAGTTTCTAAGAAGAAAGGAGAATAATTTAAGTTTACATGCACTAAATAAATATCTAAAATGTAATTACAGGTGCTCTTAAAAATGTTTGTATTTCTACTTATTACAAAGTAAATCAGTATTGAATAATTTAAATCAATATCAAATCAAATCAATTGTGACCCAAAGACTCCGTGGTTGACATGCACGTTCTGGTCAATCCGACTGAGTTTATTTCACAAAGAGAAGTAAAAAAATCTCAAGTTTCTAGACGTGCAATGGCAAGGGTACAGAAAAATGTTGAAAACCATTTCTCATTCTTCTCTCACTTCTGAATGTTTTGCCTTTATGGTCTATTGCAGAAATTCCTGATAAAATAAACTTTGAAGTTGAAACATCACATAATGTAAGGCCAAAGGATGTAAATCCTTTTGTGAGGCGTAAGTGTGTTGTACAGTAGTTTATTGAACCTGGATCTGGTAAAAAAAACAAAAAGGTGCTATGTTAGGGTATTTACAATCAGGCAATATTATTTTCAGTGTATTCATTTTTTGCCTTGTGAGTGGCACCTAATTTGCCAAGCCTGCTTTCACTGCACTTTGTCTGACTTCTTGTTGTCAAGGATAATTATGTCCTCATGAGAATGAGAAACCATGTAGCTGGATGTTTACATCTAAGCCCCAAGGGATTATAGTTATGATAATTTTTGTGCTTTTAACCGATAAAACTGAAAACATCAACACCAAAAAACTAGTAGCAGATCGTCCAGTAGTTGTGCATCTTTGTCGCTTGTAAATGGGTTTCTGTTGAGAGCAAAAAAAAAAGCATATTTTTTTTTGTTTCCTGTTAATTACAAACAGAGACCTTTCCTTATTAAATTAAATTAGTTTTGTACATACAAGTAAACACGGCTATTGTCGTAAAATACAACACAATCATGTTCAGTCACTGAGACAAGGACGCATATCAAAACAGTGGAATTAAATTTGTTGCGGAGGCTTCATAGAAAACGTGTTTCTATTCATAATGACAAAAAGATGTTTAGTCTGAACATGTGCCTTCTTTCAGATTGGAGGCTTGTACTTGAGTTTGTGACTAACATCACAGATTCACGCAGTGGTTTGCAGCTACTCAAAGAAAAGTACATTTTTTTTATTAATTTTTAGCAAATCCTTTGTTGAGATCATAGGACTATATATTTCAAAATGTATCTTACATTTTGCCTGTGAGGTCCAGCATTAATTGGGGTTATTCAATAACAAAGACAAGTGACACACATTGATTTAGCATTTCCATTGTTATTATTTTTGTCACGTTGTTGAGGTCTTTTTAACTTGATTAAATGGATATGTGGATGTTTTTTCTTTGAGCACATGCATGTAAATCTCTAAATTGAGATGGATAGGAATGCAGGACAGGATTCCACGTTGGAGAAGCTCGTCTCTTTCTTTCTCACCAGCCCTCAGCGTTACCCTCCCCTCCGTTCTCCTTTCAGTCGTGTCATCTTGTCCGCACCCCACCTATCTGTTCGGCTACATCTCCGAGATGCTGTAATTTCCTTGGCCTGGCTTGATGTTTATTGTGAGGCTGAAATTGAAAATGGCCTGTAATGGAGCGAGCCGCGCAGCCCCGGGACCAATTCACAATCTAAATGACTTGCTCCTTTTCAATGGCATCGACTGGAGGACTCTTTGTGCAGCCTCGTACCTAATCAACCTCCGGTGTGACCCCCAGCTCTCGGGGGCTGCTGTTGGATTAATGATAAAATCATTGGTTCAAACAATTATTCGACCTGAAATGGCTGGCCATTTTACTCTGGAAAATTAAAGAATGTGAAATTAATTTTTTTTTTCTGCGCCGTGTTGTAGCAGTGCCACTTATGACTGAACTTTGGCCCCCTAAACTCTTGATTTCATATGAAAGAGTGCTTTTACTTTATCTAGTTTCTACCTTTTAGCTTCTTTTTTTTTTCATACTCTACTCCTGCGTGGCTTGTTGCAAATAGTTTTGCAGATGTCAAAGTAGCAAGGCCTCAGTCGTGTTTGTCTTTCTTTTCGTCTGTCTGCCTGCTTGTCTAATTTACTTTTTATTCCTCTGCTAACCAATCTGTGTGCATGCATGACTCTGCCTGAGTATGCGGCTGTTGTCAATGACTAAATGCAAGAGTTCACTAATGTTTGGTCAACAAAAATTCCACATAGAGGAAAAAAATACATCATAAAAAATAGGGAACATAACATTTTTTTTTAAAATATATTTTAGATATCTGACAAGATGAGAGATGCTAAAGTATAGTTTGGGGGGAAAAATGCCACAGTACAACACATACATAAATCACTAAGTAACAATTTATACATGTTGCAATTCAAATGCAATTGGACATAAATTCCTTGAATGAAGGAGAAGGTTTTGGCATAGCTCTTAAAAAGTGTTCACTGGATTCATATAGATGTGAAATTAGGGGATTCATTTTTTTGTTTATAGCTTGAAACCATTTCTAATAATTTCAGTATTCAATTATTTTACGTTTTTGGTGCTACTGTGTACAGCAAAACAATTTTAACTGTCACTGTGGCGTGTCAAATGGGTCAGAGCATCTGATTGGTTAACCTGGAATTATCACCAACTCTACTTCAGACTGACAACAGCAGCCGTAGCCACGTTCATTGGATTTGATCATTAATGGCTAATTGATGCCTCCCAGCCAATCATGGTGGACGGCTTTGCGGAGTCCAGCTTCAGGATGATCATGTGAAGCAACGCAGTGGGAAAAAAATGTGAAATGACAAAATCATGCCACAAAATATGTATGTTAATAAATACGCTTGTCAGGATCAAGTTGTTGATGGAAACGTGACGCATTTCCGAGTTGATGAAATACGTTGGGAAGCAAAACTGTTGGGGCTCCCAATACAAGCTTTCTATTAACAACATTAAAAGAGCTCAAAATGGTTATTTATTCAGTAACTTTGTTTGTTATTTTTTGTTGTTCAGCAAAGACGGAAGTAATTCTTCTTCTTCTGTGTTTTTTTTATTTATTTAGTGAAATTTGATAACTGCTCATATTAGAGCGGTTCTATTCTGAATAAAGCCAGGTGCATATAAACGTACATTATGATCGGATTAATTGATCGTGTGCCCGTATGTGAGGGACCAGACTCAAACAAGGACAAAAAAATGTTTAAAGTAGAAAAGAATTCAATTTAATTCTTCCAAAAATAGTAAACAAAACAAAGACTTAACGTAAGAATAAATCAAAGGATAAATAACAAATTTGGGCCCAATTTAGCTGAGGTCAACTGAACTCTAACTCAACACAAACAAAACTGACCTCCCAACAAAGAACAAAAGGCTGCTTAAATAGGGATGGAGTAACCCAAGCCTACCACATGAGGGAGGCACGACATAACAAAAGAACAAATAAATACAAAATTAACTAAAACATTCTATGAAACAAATAAAGCAAAACTAACTCCTACTTAGCAGAAACAATAATAGATTAATATTTAAGTGACAAAATTAACTAATTAAAAACAACTTGAAACAAGTCTCCCCTGTCAGTCTTTCAAACAAACAAATGGTATGCTCCAGGTTTCCTCCTCCAGCTGGTTTGTATCAGCAGCACCTCAAACAAAAAACAAGTGTAAATAAAACATTCAGACAGTCATTAACCAAAGTGTGCACCCATTAGAAAATACCTGTCTAAATGAAATAACTTCAACTGGAATATAATATAAAGACAGAAAAGAATACTAACACTATATAAACGGTACAATCCAGTCCGAATACATTTCAATCCGATCACTAAATTCTGTGCATGCAAACATTGCGTTGCCTTATGATGGACAGGCAACCTGTCCGTGGTGAAACACCCTGTGGTGAAACACCCTGTGACCCTTCAAGGATAGCTGGGTAAAGACAATGAATCTTTATATGCTGCCAAAGATCCAATTTATTTCAAATTAAAAACGAGAAAAAGAGGATCCAATTCACTCCGTCATCACATTAATTTATTGCAAACGAAGTGCAATGTGATTTGATTAAAACAGGACGGGACTAACCTAATCAATTAGTAGAAGTAACTTTTATAAACCGGTCTTAGCTAAGTAATTCTAGTGCACTTTTATAAAAACGTGATTTCCAATTTCCTTATAAAATGCCTTTCAGGTTGCAGATCTACTTAATACGCATTCTGTAAATCGGCAGTGAGCAATTAAAGGGATCCTCTATTTTATTAACAATAGAAAAAAAATCACCTTTGGAAGAGCCGTCTTTTATTGCTTTTATTGCTTCTTGCTCTAGAAGTTCTTGCATTTGATGCTTCTATGGACTAACACCACTATTAAGGTGGAAAAAGTAACCTTAATGAGAGTTAGGTAGTTCAGATGCTGCTAGAACTTTGGACCAAAAGCACGCAGGAGGTACTGAAAGATCTCAGTAACAGCCTTTGCACCTATCTTTATCGTCTCCATCTTCAACTTGTTCTCATTGCTGATTCTGACACACCCTGTGACATTAAATGTACTGAATTATGTTGATGTTAGCACAAACCAACAGATATTTCTGATTATTTATACCTATCTATCTATCTATCTATCTATCTATCTATCTATCTATCTATCGATCTATCTATCTATCTATCTATCTATCTATCTATCTATCTATCTATCTATCTATCTATCTATCTATCTATCTATCTATCTATCTATCTATCTATCTATCTATCTATCTATCTATCTATCTATCTATAGGGACCAAATGTTACCTGTTTCTAAGTACATTTTGTTCAATTTAAGTAAATTTTACTGAGACAAAATTGCTGTGTACTCTTTTACTGATTGATGCTTTTATACAGTGAGATAATTTGGATTTTTAAAACCTCTCTCCAAACTTAAAACTGGATGCATATGAGCAAATCCTGGGAGTATCCTATAGATCCGGCTGAACTATATTGCAGATTCATGATAACTTCAAATTATCATGAATCTGTTGAATCTTATGTTGAATCAAAAGTGGAAAAAAATAGCATTTCCATCGCAAAAAACAACATAAATGTTTTTAGTAGGGGGTTGGCAAACTTTTGAGACTTTAGACAAATAAAGCAGAAAGAAAAGGATCTGGAAAACAATCTGCTTAACAGAGGAAGCATAAAACACGGAGGTGATTCAGTGAAGATGGAAAAGAAACAGGATGCATGCCTTTTACCTGCTATGTCTCTGTCCCCCTTCTGCTCGGCTGTCAGAGTGCACAGGGACAGACCCCAAACATTATGTGCACGTCTGGAGCACTGCTGGATTATAGATCGCCTGCCTGCACGCAACTGAAGTCTGATGAGTCCTGCTGTGCACTTGTGTCCATCAAACACCTCTTGATTACTGGCTGTGTATTTATCATCATCGTCGCCATCATCATTATCATTATCAGTCTGCTCCCCTCTCTTAAGTCTGAGACAATGGGCTCTCCTTAAAGGCTCTTATTGAACTACTCAGTAGCCCTCGCATCCACAGTCCGGTTCCAGTACTCTTGAGCAGCCTGCAGTGTGGCTAGGTAATTACCCGGGGATTGATTCCCCTAACAGAGACCATTTCTTCACCTCCTGCAGAATCCCTAAGAGGCTTATAATAAGCCCTGCTCACCTCCATAGCTTCCTAGCTAATGTCTCGGCAAACCAGAGCCTATTTTGACTTGTTGATGGAGATGCTGGAGCTGTGCAAGAGGCGGCAAGGCGAGAAAAAGAGAACTCCTCACTGTGGAGATTTAATTATTAAAAGGCCACAAAGTTCTGTTTTCGTCTTACCTGGGTTGATATGCACGGAGACTGAATTCCCTTTCAGGAACACTGACTTTATTTTTGAAAATATTATTCTCCTAATACGATCCTGAACCTTCTGCCCTGTGACTCATAACAGTTTTATGAGGTTTGAGACTCACTTCAGAAACTTGCATGCAATTTTTCTTTTTGTTTGAGTCGACAAGAAAATTGGTTCTGGATGCCGTTAAAGCCCAAGTGTATCAGAAGCTAGTCAGGTGACCCAAAAGTTTGGCTTCGTCGGCCGCTTTAAACAAAACCCACCTTCATGGCTTTTCTGATTATCATTCAGAGGATACAGCAATTTGTTACTTCCAATCTGCCAGTCAGTAGCGGGGCATGAAGAGGGCCGGGGGCCAGGGAGAACAGAGGCTGCTATTCATTGGGAGGACGTAGGAGCCACTGGCAGGGGCCGGGCTCTTAGCTTTCTCTGTGTGTGTCAGTGTTTGTGAGCCCACTTAAGATAAAGCAGTCTTCTTGTAGATCTTAACATATTGTTTCATGTACCATAGCTATATGTTCTGCTATGGACTGAAATTTTCCTCTCTTTTCATAGTTGTTATTTTTAACTAGAGGTAATTTTTTAGGACAAACAAAAATGGGTTATGGTCCCTTTAAACCAGGGTGGTTGATTATGTACAGCTGAGTGTTACTTTTCTACTAGAAAACCACACAAACTGTCACTGGGGGAGGAAGTGTTTAGCTTGCACACAGTGGTAACCATAGGAATAGCGCAGAAAACAAACTACACCTGAATAATTAATTCTTTTTTTTTAGTTGTTATAAATCGATACTAACATGTTTCTCTATTTTTATTTTTGAAGTCAAACTGTTTGGAAACAGTTTCATCATCTTGAAATTTGCCCTTACATTTATTCCTTGAAATTTGGCCATCATAAATCCCCGATATCATCCGCCTGTTAGGTGTCCGACACCAATTCTGTTAGGAGGACTGGGACAAACTTTCAGCAAACTCTTGTGAAAAGCTTGTGGAAGGATAACCGAAAGATTTGCCCTAAATGGAAGTTCAATTTAATTCAATAAAATTTTATTTATTTATATAGCACCAATTCACAACACACGTCATCTTAAGGCTCTTTCCAAAGTCAAATTCAATCAAATCCTCCAGGTTGGTGAGAAAGTTTCCTCTCTAAGGAAACCCAGCAGGTTGCATCAAGTCTCTCCAAGCAGCATTCACTCCTCCTGAAAGAGCGTAGAGCCACAGTGGACAGTCGTCTGCATTGTTGATGGCTTTGCAGCAATCCCTCATACTGAGCATGCATGAAGCGACAGTGGAGAGTAAAACTCCCCTTTAACAGGGAGGAGAACCTCCAGCAGAACCAGAACCAGGCTCAGAGTGAACGCTCATCTGCCTCCACCCACTGGGGCTTAGAGAAGACAGAGCAGAGACACAGAAAGCTCAGAAGCTCACATTGACCCAGGAGTACTTTCTATGTTAGATGGTAATAGTGGATGATCTGCCTCCCCTGATGATGTCACAGTTAACAGAACGCCAGACCAGGAGTACCTTCTATGAAGAGAAAAATGACAGAGAATAAAAAGGTAAAAACTGAAATAACAACAAACAATGGAATTTGGAGAACAGTAGGAGAACTCAGTAGAGTGAGAGAAATAGGCCCTGATATCTTCCAGCAGCCTAAGCCTATAGCAGCATAACTATAGAGATAGCTCAGGGTAACATGAGCCACTCTAACTATAAGCTTTGTCAAAAAGGAAAGTTTTAATATTAGTCTTAAAAGTAGACAGGGTGTCTGTGTCACGGACCAAAACTGGGAGTTGGTTCCACAGGAGAGGAGCCTGATAGCTAAAGGATCTGCCTCCCATTCTACTTTTAGAGACTCTAGGAACCATCAGCAGACCTGCAGTCTGAGAGCGAAGTGCTCTGTTAGGAACATACGGGGTAATCAGAGCTCTGATATATGATGGAGCTTGATTATTAAGGGCTTTATGATCACGCTTCATCATATATCAGGGCTGAAGAGACAATTCAAAGGGAAAGCTTCTAAGCTCAAGTGTAACTCAGCATAACATGATATGCTAAAAAGCAAAACAAGCAGCTGCAAGTTGCACAGTCAGCAGGTGCAAACAGAGCAGAGGAGCAGCAGCAGAGCCCCTGTATGATCCTTCAGGGCTTAGGATGAAGCAGATTTTTTTTTTCTGTATTTAAAGAATTAATGCATTTGGACTGCCTGTATGAGGATCAAAACACCCATAGCTCAGCCAAATGTAGGCGAAATGAGCACTGCTTATTGAGAATGCTGCCAAGTTGAAGGCCACACTCATTTGCATTTTTTAGAAGCATATACAGCCAGTAATACTACCAGATGGATTGCTGAAGACAGAATTCTCTTGCTGTTGCAGGATCATCACTTAAAAGCGCCCGGTAACAGTCAGGTGCCCAAGTGTTGCATCTGCAACACGCCTAAATCATCAGCTCTCCACCACCATGCTTGACAGTTGACATGAGGTGTTTGTGCTGCTAAATTATATTTGTTTTGTCTAACCAAACATGATGTTTGCATTGTGAGCAGACAATCTTTACGTTGGTGTCATCTGTCCAACGTTGCATCTGCTTCATGCAGATGCAATTTTACTGTCATGTACTTTTTTAGAGAAAAAAAGGTTTCTCTGTGCAACCCTTCCAAATAATCTATAGTTCTTCAGTCTGTAGCAACTAAGTGAAGCCAGTAGAGTCTGAGATGTACGTCTGTAGCTTGTTTTTTCTCTCATTACATTTTCTGACCTTGCAATTGCTGCAAGGTTCCTTTGAGAAAACTGGTGATTACCGTCAATGTTTGTCAGTTTCAACACGCTGTAGACGCTAGACTTTAAGACGTCTGAAAACCTTATAACTCTTCTCAGACTAATGGACAACAACAGTTGCTTCTCTAAGAGCATTGCTGATAACTTTCTGACTTGGGATTGTGTTTTAACGCACAGCTGTACCAGCAAATTGTAAAATCAGCCGACAAAGTCTAGATCACATCGGACGGAAAACATTTAGTCAGATACTTCAAATAGTAACACCTGGCCTCTTTCTAACCCCATGAATCATTCAGATCCAGTAATGATGCTTGAAAAGCTTTTTCAAATTGAAGTTCATTTTTGTTAATATAGCGTCAATTCAGTGCGTGGAAGTTGGACTGAAATTATAAAGTTGAACAGGTTAAAGATAGTTTTATTACAGGCGAATAGAATGATCTACTGTTGTCTTTGCTTGTTTATACTCCTCCTCCACCAACAGCCCGTCTTCATATAGACGACAGATATGAAAACACGTAAGGCTGACAAGTTTGTCTCGTTCAGCTACTGTAATCAGAAATAGCAGCGCAACATGATGCCTCCCAGTGGGTGGACCGCCACTTATGTGTTTATAAACTAACTCTAAGTTATGAGAACATTTTCATTTTTTATGTGATATTAGACTTTGCCAGAATATTTATTTATAAAAGCAATACTTGATTTTTGCTAATTAAAAGCCAAATTAGTCGCACACTGTCCCTTTAAAGAGTCTTCTGAGATTGAAAGTGTTACCTCTAAATTGTAAGTTGCTGATAAATTTGTGATTCTAACAAAATCAAATATAAGTAATTAATCAATCATTCAATCAATAGCTCTGTTGTTTATTTATGTAACCGTTTACACAGCCATTAAAGATGATCAAGTGCTTTACAATTATAAGAAACAGAGATAAACAGGCATTGAACCCTAAGAACAATAAAAAAGATTAAAAATAAGGAATGGGGGAGTGATGGCTTATTAGTTAGAGAGCAGGGTGCTTGTGTCCTGGAGAGCCTGCAAGGTTCCTGGTTTGACTCCCACATACTGCTTCTCTGGGTCACTGAGCAAGACCCTTATCCCCAGAATGCTGCCTGAGCGCCACACAGTGGCCGCCCACTGCTCCCTGAAAAATTGGTTAAATTTCCTTGCCGCATATGTTGCAATGACTATAAAGATGATTGTTATATTATAAAATATCAGAGTGCTACATGATATTAGATATTACTTTTGAGATTTTATTTTAAAATACTTCCAGAGTCTGCATGCTGCCACTGAGAAAACCCAATTACCAAGTTGTTTGGACCTGGTCCTTGTTACATCTAATAAAAACGGATCTAAAGATCTCAAAGACCTGCCAGGCACACAAAAGCGAAGTAATTCAGACACACTAGGTGGGGCCATGCCACCTTAAAGTGCCTTAAAACCAAACTATTAAATGTTAAAATCTATTGTAAAACAGTCAGAATGCCAATGTACAATGCATCGCATTTAGAAGATGAGCAACTGCATTATGGACCAGCTTAAAGTGATTGAGTGATAACCGAGAGAGACTGAAATAAAGGGCCATGCAATAATAAGTTCTGGAGTCTATATATAGACTTAAATCAGTCCTGTTTTGTTATGAAAGCAACGCTAGAAAAGTGTCTGAATTCTGCAGTTTTTAAACCAGTGTTCTGCATCAGCATGAGAAATTTCTTCTTCTCTTGTCCTCAGAGGCCAGAGTACCAACAAAACTTCATGTGAAAGAAAAACAAAAGTTATGGTTGTGTGCAAGATGAGAGAAATGTTTGGTTGGCGTTGTATATTTCTTTCACATAATCAGCAATCGCCTGCATTGCTGACGTCCAAAGAAATGAACATTCATGAAAAACGTTCTTCTAGTGTTTCCTTGTTAAGCCACCAAAGAAAAATGTTCTGAACACCCATTTCAAGCCTTGCAAGATTGTATTTTGTTATTCCTTTCTGCTGCTGTTGTGTGCTCTCAAAGCGAAACCTTTCTTGCGATCCTGTCCCAATTTGGCGCAGACAGTGGAAAGTGCTGACTCCAGGTTTGACGTGTATGTTTTCAGATGATTAGGAGTAAGCCTAAATAATGTTCCACATAAACATGACTGTGTTGTCTCTTTTATGAGAGGACACGTTTTTTTTTACACCCTTTGGTGTATAAAGGTCCGCAATCTTTTGTGAAAGTTTAAATTAAAATGTTTGGTAAGAAGGCACGGTGCAACAATTACTTCCCCAATAGTACCAGCCATCTAATAACGCTTCTGTGTCGTCCTTCCCTATTTATCTGCTATTTCAACTTCCCAACTGGGCCAGATATTTTCCTAACAAGTGAATCGGTTGGAATAGCGGTAGGAAGTAGAGCGTGAACGTGACCTTTGGCGCACTCGATAATTATAGAGCTGTGTCCTGTTTTGGAAACTGCACTAACGGGTATTTAGATTTGTGAAGTGGTCTCAAGTTTAGACTTGTTTGCGTTTGAATGCGGGAATTAAAACTTCTTCAGGGGCGTGTGGAGATCGATTGGGGAGTGTGCATGTGGATCTGTGGGCGTCTTTAGGGCCCCCAGTTTCTGAAGCAGCTTTGTCTCTTTCTGACTGAAGGACGTTGTTCCAGATCAAGGGAAGGGAATGAGGCTTTTGGCAACCTGCTATAGACGAGCAAGCACACGCTAAGAAAACAGCTTCTTGTGACACAGCCTGGGACCCATTAATAGGACGACAGTTCAGTCAGCTCTCCGGTTTATAAACTGTAGATATCTTATTTTTTTATGACACTGTGTGCCCAAACACTGTGAATGACCTAAAGTTACTTTTGCAGATATTGATGCATCCTTTCCATTTTCTCTTCTCCCCTCAATCCAAGTCTCAATCCTCTTGCCTGTTTTATAATACGGATGTTTTTATACCTGCAAATTATATTGTAATCAATACAATCCTAAATAGATACAATAGGCTACATCAAAGCTGAATCCCCCTTTTCTAAAGGAAATGGGAATAATCAGTTCTAAATTATTCTTGTATGTGAGCAAAATAACTTTATATGTCGCTTTATGTCTTAAAAATAGTTTTCAGATACTTCAGATGTTGACTAAAAAGCTAATTCAGTGTAATTACAATGTATTTAATCTAATATAGCAACTTTTTGCATACATATTACATTAATCATTCACCAGGTGGATACATGTAAATTCATCAAGTAGGCATTACAAGTTTTTTCTTGTTTTCATCAACACATTGCCTGCTGAGTAATTAAATGACCCAGAATTACCCATGATATTACCCATAATAAATTGTCCAACTTCTTCTTGGACACAGTAGAGGTTACTCTGCTGTCAAAAATATGTTGTTAAGCGTGAGAGTATTTATATTTGTTTCAAATCGCAACTCTTGACGCTTTTCTTGCTAGTGTGCAAGTGAAAAAAAAATCTTTTGAGGTCTAAGGAGCCATTTCTGCTAGCAGTCCACCTTCTTTACAGAAACTACCCCTTTAAAACACAAAGTTAAAGCCAATTTGTTGAACTCTTTTCATGACGTTGTATTTGCCATCCTTTTCTTTTTTTCTTTTCATTTTTCCTCAGACTAAATAGTGTTGAAAGCAGGTCAATAAATCCCCTTTACCCCAAAAGTCGAAGCAGCAGTTTTAATATGGAGTTCATCTTGTTCTCCATTTAAGATCTTTGTAGTTTTTGAGGCAACATTATCAGATACTAGCATAGGCTTTACTGTAAAATGAACTGTAGTATCTCTCAATGTGAGGCGGCCATGTCACATTTTCTGTTAGATTTTAGGGTTATGTAGTAGTTCTGGTTTTCTATTTCGTCGTCGGGTGGTTGAAAGGTCGGCTGTGGGTGGCCTGCATGAAGGTCAACTGGCTTAGCAAGTAACCAGGAGGTCTGTATGCTCGGGAATATGTGTGTGCTGACCTTAGGAGACAGTGCTCTCTTTCTTCCCGGGGAAGCACGGAGGTTTCTGGGTAAAGGCTGACTCAACTTGGCATCCTGGCCAAAGCTGAATTACTCACACAAACACACACACACACGCGCCTCCTTTTCCTTCCGGTAAACCTCCCACTACCAACACCACCATGGCAGCACATTCGCTGTTGTCAGGGAAGCCTCGATGCTGTAGTGACAGGCACTTTGGACCTGTGTCGTCATCAGAGGAGCTGTCCTCTGGTCGGGCTTCTTCTGTTAACCAATGGGGGAATAACAGGGTTCATTACTGTGGTTTGACAAATTAAAATGGCATTGAACTGGAAATTATTTGCTTTATTCAATCATAAAAATGACAAATACCACAATTTATCACTGTTTAGAGGATTAGAAGACCATATCTATGATCTGAATTAATTTTCCATTCCAGACTTTTTGGTACCAAACAGTAATTTTTTTAAAAACCCAACAGGCCATTAGTGGGAAATGAAAGAAACCTGCTTAAAAATACACTTTTTTTAAACATTGGTTGAAGAGTGAAAAAAGCAACAACAAAAAAGTTAATTCTTTACACAAGACGCCAAATACTGCAGTTACTGGGTAATATCAGGACGTTTTTGTGTGTGTCCTGTCTGGCAGTGTAGCGTTAAGAATTATTGTCTTAATGCCAAAAAGAACCCAACAGATTTTACTTTCACAAGTGGAGCATTACTGCTTTCGCTATAGTGCTCTGCTCGGCACGATGGCTGCATCACTTCACCTGCCTCCCCTCTCACCCTGATGTTCCCATCACTCTGGAACAGGTAAATCTGGACTCATCAGACCAGATGACCTTCTTCCATTGCTCCAGAATCCAATCGTTATGCTTTCTAGCAAATTGTAGCCTTTTTTTCCCAGTTAGCCTCACTGATTAGTGATTTCCTTAAGGCTACGCAGCTCTTCAGCCCCAATCCCTTGTAAATACTTTCACTATTAAACATATTGTAGACTTCCACTGTTGTTTTTCTTCTATTTGATTTCACCAAACGTTTATGTGATCGCCAATCACGATCGTCCAGGATCTTTTGTCCGGCCACATTTTTTTCCCCCTTCCAGTTTCTAATAATGCGTTGGACAGTTCTTAACCCAATTATGGTGGTTTCTGTAGTGTCGTTAGGTGTTTTCTCTGCTTGATACATGCCAATGATTTGACCCTTCTGAAACAGACAGAAGACAGACAGGATGTGTCGTTCCACATGGATGTTTAAGAAATGAGAAGCAGCTCATTGCACCAGTTGGGGTTAAATAACTTGTTGCCAGCTGAAAAATGATCGCCCATGCAGTAATTATCCAATGGGAGGCCTGTACCTATTTGCTTAGTTAAATCCTGGTGCCGACTTTTTTTTTTTTTTTTTTTTTTGACCAGGCAGTGTCATTTTTATGTTTGGTTACTGTAATGAGAGAGTCTAGTTATCAGTTCATCTTTCGTTCAAGTTGTCTGTCAACTCCTGAAGGGATCGGGATAAAACAAAATGACGTCTAGGTGTGAGTTTACGCACATCTAGATGGCCAGCAATGTGACCTTCATATTTAAGTTCAGCTCTAGTTAATCAACCCTTGTTTCAGAAAACACGTCACCAATGACAAGTGCTGCACACCATCATCTCCTCAACATGATCTTCCTCCCATCCCCTGACAACATCCTCCTCGCCATCTCCATCTCTGCCTGTCTGACTTCGCCCGTCTCTCCCTGGCCGTGCTGACGGGGACAGGAGACGGTGGCGTGCTGGCAGGTGCATGCCACTAAATTACCATCCTACAAACACACACACACACACACACACACACACACACACACACACACACACACACACACACACACACACACAAAGCGGGGCTCTCCTGTGCTGAGAAGGCTTCCATTATCATATCAAAGCGTCTCTCACTGAGACGTGGCAGTGCTTCAATTTAAGCAATTAATGCAGAGAGACTCTGTCACACAGCCCAGCACCCCCCAACTCTTTACCCTACACACACACACACACACACATACACACACAAACACACGTTTTAAATACAAAGTGAGGACCTCCACCTGACTTGCATTAATTCTCTACGGCCTTACTCTGACCCTAACCTTTACCAGTATATACCTCACACTCACCCTAACCTGAACCAAACTGGCTCCTTAGTCCTAACTCTAACCCCTACCGCAGAAAAATGTGAGGACCAAGAAAAGGTCCTCACTTTACATCAAAGTCCTCACTTTACCGGTAAAATGGGCCTAAAATGGTCCGCTCAGCTGCAAGTACAAGAACACACACACACACACACACACACATAGTTGTACACATGCACGGCTCTTTTGTGGCTCTCTGAGACAAAGGTGTTGGGAAGCATCAATCCATATTCTCAAGGCCATGGTGCTCCTGAAAAAGGTTGTTTTTTTTTCCTCACAGTGTTCCTAAAATGGTGAAGATGGTTGTGCAGATGCATTCTATGGCAGTGCAGGCTTTGTGCTAAAATCTTCTTAGGACACACAGGCTTTCGTTGTTCATGAGGTCGAAGCAGATGGACAAATTCAATTCAATTCAATTCAATTTTATTTATATAGCGCCAAATCATGAAACATGTCATTTCAAGGCACTTTACAAAGTCAAGTTCAATCATATTATACAGATTGGGTCAGATTATACAGATTGGTCAAAAATGTCCTATATAAGGAAACCAGTTGATTGCATCAAAGTCCCGACAAGCAGCATTCACTCCTGGGGAACCGTAGAGCCACAGGAAGAGTCATCTGCATTGTACATGGCTTTGCTGCAATCCCTCATACTGAGCAAGCATGAAGCGACAGTGGGAAGAAAAACCACCCATTAACGGGAAAAAAAAAACCTCCGGCAGAACCGGGCTCAGTATGAACGGTCATCTGCCTCGACCGACTGGGGTTACAGAAGACAGAACAGAGACACAACAAGAGAAACAAAAAAGCACAGAAGCACACATTGATCTAGTAATCTGTTCTACATTAGATGGTAGTAGCGGGTGAGCCGTCTTCTCTGGATGATGTCACAGTTAACAGAACGCCAGACCAGGTGTACCTACTATGAAGAGAAAAGAGAGAGAACAGAAAGTTAAAGCAGAAATGACAACACATAATGCATAATTGAAGAACAGTAGAACTCAATGTAGTGAGAAAATTAGATCCTGATATACTCCAGTAACCTAAGTCTATAGCAGTAAAACTATAAAGGTAGCTGAGAGTAACATGAGTCACTAGTTATAATTTTTGTCAAAAAGAAAAGTTTTAAGCCTAGTCTTAAAAGTAGACAGGGTGTCTGCCTCACGGACCAAAACTGGGAGTTGGTTCCACAGGAGAGGAGCCTGATAGCTAAAGGATCTGCCTCCCATTCTACTTTTAGAGACTCTAGGAACCACCAGCAGACCTGCGGTCTGAGAGCGAAGTGCTCTGTTAGGAACATACGGGGTAATCAGAGCTCTGATATATGATGGAGTTTGATTATGAAGGGCTTTATATGTTAGAAGAAGAATTTTAAATTCTATTCTTGATTTAACAGGAAGCCAATGAAGGGAAGCTAAAATTGGAGAAATATGATCCCTCTTGTTGATTTTCATCAGAACTCTTGCTGCAGCATTTTGGATCAGCTGAAGGCTTTGAACTGCATTTTGTGGAATTCCTGATAGTAAAGAATTACAATAGTCCAGCCTTGAAGTAACAAATGCATGGACCAGTTTTTCAGCATCACTCCTGGACAGAATGTTTCTAATTCTGGCGATATTCCGGAGGTGAAAAAAGGAAACTCTGGAAACCTGTTTAATATGGGATTTAAATGACATGTCTTGGTCAAAAATAACACCAAGATTTTTTACTTTATTACCAGAGGCCAGGTTAATGCCACCCAGATTAAGTGATTGGTTAAGAAGTTTATTTTTTGAGGACTCTGGCCCAAAGATTAAAACTTCGGTCTTGTCAGAATTTAGATGCAGGAAATTTAAAGTCATCCAGCTTTTGATGTCATCAAGACATGACTGCAGTCGAAGTAATTGATTGGATTCATCAGGATTTATGGATAAATATAGCTGAGTATCATCAGCATAACAGTGGAAATTAATCCCATGCTGTCTGATAATTTTGCCTATCGGAAGCATATATATAGTAAAGAGAATTGGTCCAAGGACTGAACCCTGTGGTACTCCACAGGTGACCCTAGAATCCATTATCAAAAGCATTCGACGTAAAATGGAATTATAACTGGGGCTAAACAATAAATACCCTGCATATATGTGGGCTAGATATAACCACATTTATTCTTTGTCTTTATCGAGGGTAGAGATTTCTGTGGTTAATGTTTGTTATTACGAAACGTAAATCCATTTTTTTTTTTACGTCTAACAACCTTTAATGTGTAAATATTTTTTAAATGTGTTTGAAATGTCAGAGCTTTACAATATAGGCTGTAGAAATAAGTTTGCACTAATATGTTTTTATAGACAAACGGCTAACCTTACATACCATGTCCACAAGGCACCGTAAACGTTTAGAGTACGGACTAAAGAGGAAGCCTCAGCTAAAGACTAGCCAACACTTTCCAACTATATTTTTGAATAATTTAATTTCAACAGATCAAAAAATCTGATTCAGGTAAGATTGCTCAATTGTCAACCTTTGTTCTCATTGTAAATCGGTCCTGTTTGTTATAAATGCAACAGGTTGCATTCGAACAGTAATAATCAGACATTTAACAGTACTCAGGATCAACATGTGGGAAATAAAGTTACAATTTGCTACGAAGTCATTTAAAAAGTTTTATTTCTCGCATGATCAAAACTGCTGAATAAAGAGGCTAGTAGTAGAAATAAGTATTTCCTTTATATTCTCTACAGCCTAACAGCTGTATTTTAAGTCTAATGATTTGATAAATCTTTCTAAATGAATCCATACATTTTTTTGCAATCTAAACATCTCACCACAGCTTGCTCTGAAACTAATCTGATGAGAAATGAGAAAATAAATGTATTCATTGCCTGCGTACACACACTACAGTCCATTTCAAAGATTAAACTGTTAATTCATTACAAAGCTGTGAAAGTTTTGTGCAGTGCACAAATTATTTGAAAGAAGTGTTTATGTTAGCACATAACCGTTGTCTTTTTTCCCCCTGACATCTTAAATAATTAAATATTCTAGCGCTGTCCATGTGGTTCTGATAGCTCTCACTGTTTATAGTTGAGAAAACGAAAAAAAAAAAAATCAAAAAGTTGAGGGAAAATTACTCTTGAATTGCATTTGGGAGCCACATAAAATCATTCCAGGGGCCACAAATCCCCCCGACGCCACATGTTGGACACCCCTGGTTTATTAGGCCTAACAGTTTTAAGTAAATTGGATTGTGAAACAAACCAGATTTTTATCAGCTCAGCTTTCTTGCTATTGATCTCAGTAGTAACAGGAGGATCCTCTTGAAGCCAACCAGTCAGCTGTTAAATGTGAGTATACACCAATCAGGGCACTCATTGTACATTTTCCCGCTGGTTAGCAGAAATTGGCCTCTGTCATTTATGCTTTCATCAAAATCTCTTCAACATTCATCCCTCTCTTCCTCCTCCTCTGCTTTTCTCTTAGCTGTGGATTGTCATGGAGTACTCCACTGCCCCTCTTTTTCTTTGAGATGAGGCACTTTATTAGACACAGCTGTTCAGCTGAACCCAGCGGGGTCTGGATTTGCTGCCAAGAGCCTCTCTGGGTCTGTGCTGGTCTGCGCTTCTCCTCCTCTATCAGTTGTGATCTAAAGAGATGAACAGCATGCGATGTGGATTAGCAATCTAACACTGTTTACTGTGCAAGCCATTAATCTGGATCAGATTATCTGCAGTACTTTTACTCTGAGTGGTGTCAAACACAGTAAAGTATCCCCATTAGTTGAGGTGCAGCATGTGTAAAATTAATCATGCTTATAATAAAATTTAAAAGGAACACTTTTGTTTGTATTACTCTTGGTTTCATGTGTTCGTGTGGCATTTACTCATTTTATCTGCAACCTAGATATCCTGATCAGGCTGGAATAAATACAAAGATAAACACTTGTTATTTCAAGGTACACCTAATTTCCTCCTTTAAATTACTTTCATTAATTGATATTCCTTAATTGCAATTTTTTTTTTTTGCTTGTGTATGATGCTGGCATTTGTTTAGATATTATTTAAAGTGCTGGAAATAATAAACTTGTTTTACACATTTTTCATGATTTCATGATTGTAACTATATACAGTATTTTATTTTATGCACCATTCTTTATGTAATATATAAAGCATATGGAAACTAGCTCTGAGAGCTAAAATCTTTCAGGCCAAGGCACTAAAACCTACAGCAATCACTGGTCCATTAAACTTATTTTTTGTGCTGTAACACCAAATGCAATTTAATTAGGAGGCTTCATGGGCAGATGTAGCTTCTCAGCTTCTTTTATTTTCATCTAAAAACCTGATAGAAGTCAGTATTAGGTAGTTTGGTGGAAGAACTACAGTAATGGCTTTGTACATTTCTCTCCTTTTGATAAACACTGTATCAGTTTCATGCTCGAACCAGTAAATGCAAGAGTACAAATTAAAAATGCTGTTTCCTTTTTGATTTCAATGCAAGGAGCCTTGGTGTACTATAGGATCAGTAGTGAAATAAACTTTCCTTTTCACACTGTGATTGAAAAATAAAACTTGATTTAACGTGTTATTTTTTTCATTTATATGTCACGAAATGTATGCAAAAAATACAAAAATAGCAGCTCTCTAAGACAGTGCAAAGATAAAAATCTGCAGTTCAAACAAAACAAAGCTATATATATATATATATATATATATATATATATATATATATATATATATATATATATATATATATATATATCTATATATAATTTTTTTTAATTTATCTATTTTTTTCGGACAATAAATGGCACTTTTTTCATACTTTGGCAGATCCACCAACTTACATTCAGGTGCGATACCTGTTATTGGGCTGTCCGTGAAGCTAACAACAGCTAGCGTCAGTTTATAGGTCTGTTGTCCGGGCGGTTCACAACTTCACTGATGCACGTTAGCTTTATGTTGCTATGAAACATCCGTGTCCTGTTAGCTTAGCACGTAGCACCGTTATGCCCATGGTAAAATTTCAGCCTAATTTTGACAACTTTCAGCTTTACAGGCCATTACACTGAAATGCGCTGACACGAACTTTCCGGGTTGAAGTTGGTGGCTTCTTATGCTAATTTACCCAATTCATCCTACCAGGTATGTTCCAAATTATTTAGCTGACAATGGATGCAGCAGTTTTTAGTCTTGGATTGTGTGAAATAAATTTCTAAATAAATGCGAATTATACTCTGGTGTGAATTTTTTCCATTGTATTCGCATTTTTTGACTGATGCGCGATATTCTGAAGTGATTTATAGTCCAATAAATACAGTATATATATATATATATATATATATATATATATATATATATATATATATATATATATATATTATATACATGGACTTTTCAGTCTAAGTCAAGTCTTCACTAAGTTGGGTGCCCAGGAACCTGAAGTCTGACACCGTCTCCTGTCCCCATTTATAATGATGGGCTGAATGTCCAGTTTACACCTTCTAAAGTCGAGAATCAGTTTCTTTGACTTGGAAGTGTTCAAAGAGGTTGTTTGCGGTGCATCAGCCAGACAACTGCTTCACTTCCATTCTGTAGCAAGTCTCATGAGTCTCATGAGCCCCACCACCAAGGTGTCATCAGCAAACTTTATGATGGTGTTGTTCAGGTGAGTGGATCTACAGTTGTGGGTATAAAGGCTACACAGTAGGGGTCTTAGCATACAGCCCTGTGGAGAGCCGGTGGGACCCCACTCTCAGCATTCTGGGGGGAATCTGTCAGACAGTCTATGATCCAGCAGCAGATGTGATAGGAGAGACACAGGTCCCCCAGCTTGCTCACCAATCTGCTCGAGATGATAGTATTAAAAGCCAAGCTGAAGTCCAGGAAGAGCCTCTCCCTCACTGTTCAGTTTGTCAGAGGGATGTGGAGAGTGCTGGCGATGGCATCCTCTGTAGACCGATTGGCTCTGTAGGCAAACCGGTGGGGGTCAAGAATATGTAACAAATATGAAGGGACTTGACTCTGATCTGCACCACATGTTTGGTAGGAAAAAAAAGCATTCCCATGGTCCTTCAGCTCCTTTATCGTGCAATTTGATTGGTCAAAATACAAACTGTGCATTATTCAGGGCGCTGGTCAGGCATAGCTACAAGCCACTGGGAAGAGTGAACTAAATGGAGCACTTTATTATACCTGCCGGTCCAATTCTCCGCTGATGGAAAAAGGTTTTGCGCAATAAACTGAGAAAATATAACATCTACAGTAAGTTCAAAAGCGAGCCTCCCTCTTCACAACCACATTTTCTGTCCTGATTCAAAACATACAGCTCTGGGTTGTTTAAAGGTGCTGTAATAAATAGAACTGGACGCAGCAATTGATCACAAATGCATAAAACTATCACAGATTAATTCATTCTTTATTTTCTGAACAATATGTGTAATATGTAATATATAAACTAATTAAATAAAGATAGTTTTAATCAAAATAAATCACAGATACTGTTTTATGTATACAGCATTAGTAACTGAAATATTAATACTGATAATAAGTCAAAGGGTGAGGGTCCAGGGAAGGTCCAGGATGATGCTATATTTTTCACTCTGGTAAAGACGTTTTCTGTGGTTTATTTGATCTTAGTTTGCTAAGTGTTCTTGTTTGATATTTGTTGAATCATTAAACACATTTATTTAGCAGTCAGTCGCATTACACAGGTTTTACCCATTATATCCTGGGATCAATAATTCCGTTAAATCTATATTACTAACATTTGCTGCGCCAAATGTCATTGGACCCTCCTATAAAAACTAAAAACTCCTGATCCCCCCCCCCTCTTAATTCTCTGGTGCTGCCACTGACATCATAGTCCTCTTAAATGATCATAGCTCACAAAGATTTAACTTTGCAAGCATAAGTTGCAACATACATACATATATCCAGAACACATCAATCATCACACCTTGCTTCAAGCATTACCCTTTAATCTAACCACTAAGCATAAAATGTTATTTTGGACAAAGATTTTGTTACCTTTTACAGACGAATATGAGGTGGCGCCACTGTGGTGTTCATCATGTCTTTATCTTTTATACTTTTCTAGACTCCTATTAGGTTTTGTTAAAGAAATAAACTGTATTGCCCCTCTAAATGTTTGGGGTAACGGGTGTCTGAATTGTACTGTCCCTGCTGACAATGTTTGACCATTTTTTTTAACAATATTTGTTAACAAAATGAAAAATCCCAGCAATGTTGTCGATGGTGAAGGGTGTGCAGCTTCTGCAGGTAAGAGCCGATCGCTGATTGATCAGTTACTGAGGAGGCCTCCAAGGTTGATTGACAGGCGGCGTCACGTCAATTGAGGCAGATGTCACAACAATGACCAGTCACTCGATCACCTGCTCTCCTGTTCAGATTTTCTGTACTGGTGAGGTTTTAATTAACTCAGCATGCTGAATGCTTGAAGTGGTTCCAATGGAGGGTGGTTTGTCGTTTGTAATTAATCCGGTTGATATTATTTGACCACTTGGGGTCACTCATAGACTGCTAAAGGTCCATAGCCACTTTATATGCTTATAAAAAAGACCAAAAACCTTTTGATCATGATAAAATAACCAAGCTTCCGTCTTGATAACTTTTTGATGGTCCTTTTTGTGGATAAAAATAGCTCCAGCACCGGGCGCGATGACCAGATATAAACAGATGTGACACAATCTACCAGCAGTATCGCAGAACTATCATAATGCCGGTTTGCTTAAATAACAAAACAGTATTAAATAATGCCAGATCGAGCCTGACCCTCTGCAATGCCTCGTAATAAAGCGGAAGCTCGCTGTGATCGAGGACCAACCGTTATTAATTAAATAAAACGATCTACAGCAACTTTAAGAGCCTCGTATCAGAACATTTACTCACGTCAGTCAACTCTGCGGTCACATCTGAACAATCAGCAGGTTTAGCGTCTGCTTCAGTGAGCACCAACGTTCAGACTGTATTGTCCGCCACATTCCAGTCTTTCCCTCTTCGAATTGTATATTTTTTGCACTTTTTTTCCCTGGATCTTGGACCATTCTGCATTGTTTCGCCAAGAGATGCTAATAGCCGCTTCCTTGTTTTATACCCTGCTGTGCATGTGCAGTGTTGTACTTCCTCTGTTATTAAAAGTAAACATGAAAGGCTTTATTTACTAACAAACTGAGCAAAAAACAAAGCCTAAAAACTTTGTATGCAACCATACAAAGCTACTGACGTATAAAAAAGTTAAATAACGTGGCAATGCAGCTTTAAAGTATATTACTTTGTCCTGGCACAGTGGTAAACTGTGTTTTTTTTATGCTCTTTAGCATTGCTTTCAGTTCAATTTTATTTATGTAACGCCAATTCACAATACTTGTCATCTCAAGGCTCTTTACAAACTCAAATTCCATCAAATCCTCCAGACAGATTGGTCAGAAAGTTTCCTCTCTAAGGAAACTCAGCAGGTTGCATCAAGTCTTGACAAGCAGCATCCTAACAGACACACATCTCCAACTTTGTACAAATGACTGGTGTTTCACAAAATGTGCTTCGTTATTTCCTGCTTGGACCCATGTAAAGTATATTTTATGTTTCCCAATTTGCACTGTGAGATTAGAATGACTAAAAGCGGCTAAAACAACTCATGTATGTCATCTTTCACCAAATTAGTAGGCTTTAATGATTAAAGCTATTTCATTTAATATGGTGAAGGTAGCTGGAGGCCTGCATGGATTATAGTAATTTTAGTTAGGGGATTGAATAAAGGGATCATCATCACTTATTACTATACAACTATCTGCATATAATAGATGGGACCAATTTTGTTCTGTGTTTTAAACCTTTGGGTCTTTCAAGGTTAGTCCAGGTTCTTGTTTCGGTGAAGACTCCAACTACACACAAGAGTTTGTTGAATAGAGCGAGCAAACACTTCAAGTCAAGGGTTAAAACTCTCACAATCAACTTTTGTGATGTTCCCCCCCAATAAAAAAAAGGAAAAAAAAGATCCCAAACCGCTGTTTTTGATGCACAATAGCAGAACGGCAGATTGCTTAAGTGGAAATCGGACTTTCAGAAACACGTTTCTGTCTAATATCCAAGTATTTATGTGCTTTTTGACCATTTCCTTATCACCTTTCTATCTCCCCCGCTGGCTGTCTGTATCTCTCCATACCTCCTCCTCCTCCGGTCGCAACAGCTGCCTGATGTTTGTGACAGGCGGTGCGATAGCGTTGACAGGCTGCAGACGGTTATCAGTGGGTTGCCACGAGAGGCTCCGTCTGGCTAAATTGAAAATTGCAAATGAAAATCCTGCTCAGCACGTTTTTTCGTTTTTTTTTTTTTTCTTTTTTTTAAATTCATCAGCCATTATGTCAGATGACCTTTTGGGTGTCAGGCTCCACTGATAAAACTCCAAATGACAACACTCGGCTCTGATCCAATTTTCGACACTGTCCCCGTTCTCCTGTCCTCCGTCCCTCCTCCTCCTCCTTCACCTCCTTCTGTTCGTCACCGTTCGACCCGGTGCCAGTGAAAATGATAGGCTTTCAGGAGAGCCTCCATTGTGCTGTAGATGAAGAGGTTTTGTTTGGAGGAGATGGCGCTGCAGTGTGCGTGTGTATTCGTTTGTGTGTGTGTGTGTGTGGACGTTGTAAGAAACGTGACGGGCGTATGAGTTTGGTAGCACTGAGCATGGCCTGGCCCGACCTCGTCTTGGTCCTACCGTTGTTGTCCAATCACAGAGCGGATCAGAGGCCGGGAAGGTGCAAACCTTTAGAAATACAGCGGGGGTACGAGGGCAAAGAGGAAGGTGTAAGTGTATAATAGACACTAAGAGTAGATGTCACTCTAAATGGCTTCTCCTGGGAGGGTCAGTGTGTGCCAATATTGACTGACGTGTGTGTGCATGTGCATCATCTCCAGGAGAAGAAAAAAAAAAGGAGGAAAGAAGGAGGGGAGCTGATCCGTTGAGTCTTTTAAAAGCTCTATCTCTCGGTAATTGAATTTTCTTCCTCTCCTATTGTTGTTGTCTTTGTCTCCAGGGACTGGATGGTCAGATTTTTTTTTCTCTCTTTCCAGTATGAAGCTGTATTAACCATCTTTTTTTTTTTTGTTGAGCTCCTCAGACGCATTAGAAAAATTACTCATTTTGTTCACAGACTTCTCTTTTGTGCAAAGATCAAGTGACCTTTCCGACTCAAGGTCTGACACCTAACAGATAGGTTTGGCTTTCACTGCTTTAGTGGAACACCTTCTCAGACTTGAGCAACGACGGGTCGTGGTAATCATTCCTACTGTGGATGCAGGTGTTTTGTTACTCCTGTGTTTGCAAACCCCACAGTCAGACTTTGTTGAGTTGGTATTTTTCTCTAGAAAGCTTGGTAAAAATAAAAAATAAATCACATATACAAGGCAAGGCAAGTTTCTTTATAAAGCACATTTCAGTAACAAGAGTTACTGTACATGAACAAAACAAAACAAAAACAGAGGAAAGAAAAGCATTACAGAGGCAAACACATTGCATTGGAATAGTAGCAGCAGGTCAGGTACAGAATAAGACAATTTAGACCCAAACTTCAATATTAACATTTAAAGGCAAACAGATTTTTAATCTTGATTTAAAGGAACTCTTTAGGAACTTTAGAGCTATCCAGTAACTATAAAGATTTATATATTCATGATGTCATTCAGGAAGTAAATTATTTCAGGTTAGGGGGAACCTAAGCCAATCATATGGCACCTTCTGTAGGAACCTGGGAGCCTGGAAAAACAAGAAATGGCCGCCAGGAGGTGGACGATTTTCTGGAATCCTCTTTAGGAAATGGATCCGAGTTGGCGGACATGACCATATTGTCCACACCTCAAAGTAATGTAATATGAGGGTCTGAAGCATAAAGGGTGGTTAAAGGTCACCGACTGCAGTCACGTCTCTATTTGTATCCACAGAACTGGGTTTGTGAGACGGTGTAAAGTCAGATACGACGTTTTGCTGCCCCATCATCTGAAACAGGATGGAAGGCACTTGTTGCAATATAAAAGACAGCGCTGGCTTAAATTAAGATTATTCTTGTGAAAAAGCCTTTAGTCCACGGAGATGTTTTTATTTTGCCGTCTGTAACTTTTTGCATCTGGATCTCAGCTCCGGCTGCTTTGTCTGGTCGCCACGTTATCAAGCTGAGCTGCACACAGACAGAGTTAAGCAACGCTTAAATCTACTGACAAAAAGACAACATTTAGATCAACCAAACAGCAATGTTGATACCATACAATATGCTAAATCAAATGCAGTATTTAGTGGATAAAAATAGTTAAAACATTTCATCATTTGGATGGACTTCTTCTGCACTTGTTCCTTTTGATGATTGTAATATAAAATTCATGGATGTGTAATTTAGGGACCCGGATCCTAAAGATCACAGAGCGCAGTGGGGACAGTTTGATGATGGAAAGGCAAGAGAAGCTCCAAGGAAATGTGGGTTTTTTTTCAACCAGTATTGGACTTGCATGAGTTCCTGATATTGTGGAGCCCCAGAACTGAGTCTTGGCTCACAGAGCGCTTGAACCCATGAGTGTTTCTGGGTTGCTGTTGGATTTTTGGGACCATGCTGACAGTGCAGACGCAGTGAACTCTTCTTTCAATAAGCGAGAACCTAACCCCCAAAAATAGTTTCTGCATGCAGAAAAATTGTATTACTTCCTGTTTTTTCACTACTAATCTGTCTGCTTCTTAACTGTCCATGAACTGAAGTGTATTGATTGGCATATATATTTTGTGACACCATTAAATTAAAGCCTGTTTTGATCTTAACCTGGCCTTTGTTTATGTTTATTATGTCCCACATCTGACAGATTTAAGATATAAGCTCGACCCAACCCTTGATTTTGAATTCCTTTTGATTTGTATTCTTAGACGTTGAGGAACTTCATAAATAAATACATTTAATCTTTAGCTTTACATCAGACTGGTTTCCCTCCACTTTCAACTTTCCACTCGAGATTTAAAAGCCACAACAACGCAAACTTATGTGTTTAAAATACAGAATTATTATTAACTGCATTGAACAATCACGTAATTATGAACATTTTTTGTCGGAGAGCTTTAAATCCACCCTGAATGCTCCTCTTTGGGTTCATGATGTTTACGACAGCTTAAAAAAAACAACATTATTTGTTCCTAACTATAAGGATAAATTATGCTACTTACTTGTGAATGGCGGATGATTGATGAAGTGTGTGAGTTTTTGAATTTGGCTGACTTTCCAAAGCGTGAATGTGCATGATTGTGTGAGCCTCCGTCAGCGTGTGCACGCGCGGGCTTTGATTTTGATTTTGCACGGAAATCTGCAGTGTGTCGCCTCTTACGCCGTTTCCAAGTGTGCCCCAGCGTGCGCCTACATCTGCATTTGAGTGTGTGCGAGCGGCTGCGTGCAGCTGTCCCAGGTGTGCGTTATTAATCAGTTATCAGGGCAGTTTATTTGCTGGGTGACAAGTTGCAATTTCCCCCCTGATTCAAGGCCTCTTTGTCAGGTGGGAATTACTCTGAGGGTTCATGACAAAACACTTCACCTCTCCGCTCCGCTCCCTCTCTCCTTCGCTCTCAGTCTAGAATTTGTGAACTCTCCTCTCTATCATACGCCGATTTCCTCCCCCCAAAAAAACCTTCCCGTTTCCTCCACCTTTTTCTTTCTTCCTTTCACGTCTTCACCTTCATCTTTTTTTTTTTCCCTCTCGCTCTTCCTTTTCCACAGCTATTTTCCTTCCCATCAGCCTCCTCATCCTCAGGCCCTGGAGTAAAAAAAAAAAAAAAAAAGGCGGACTGTATAATTAATCACACAGCTTGGTCTAATTAGCGACAGACACACAGTCACCTCTCAGCTTTCCCGGTCCTAATAGCAGCTGATGTTGTATTAACGGCGAATGGTGCAATCCCTGTGAGAGCCCCTCTTGATGAATCTGATGAATGTGACAATAATTAGTGAAGACAGATGAGAGTTAAATTGCTGCTGACAATGTAATGCTATCCTGTCTGCAGCCAGACAGAGGGACTAGCTGACAGCCGCGTGCAACGGAGTTTAGTTTCATACAAATTATTGTTTTCATGCAAATCATGATGCATTAATTCAGCATAATGGAAGTCCTAATTGCAAATTTAGTTTATCGTTGAAAAGAAGTTCTTCATGTATCTAAACAGGTGCTGAAAGATTATCTAATAAAAAAAAAATTAAAAAAACATGCGGCGTGGTACTCTGGTCTGTTGAAAACAAATTTTCTTCAACTCAAGCTTCATGTTCGCTTTTTTTTGTTTTGTTTTCCATCGATAAATTCTCAGCTAAGAGATTCTAGGTTTACATAACCTACCAAAGTTTGTTTATGACACTCGTCTTTCACTGTTTTTTCCCTTTCAAGGTCAGCAGAGATGAGGTGCAGGATGTTGCTCAGGTAAAGTGGTTCGGTTAGAGGTGGAAAAACCCTGAAAGCAGTTTTGGATCATAAAAACACCGGGGGATAAAATCTGTGAGAGAGCTGCTGAGCCTTAAGCTCAACAAACAGAGAAAAACCTGTAAATGTTGCAGGGAAAATGTCTTTTAATGGTATATTAACTTCTATTTTTAGTAAATTTAGTAACGTTTTTGGTTTGTACTAGCTGAGAGCTGCTGTGCCTTAATGTCTACAGAGAAAAATCTGTGCATGTTGCCGGGAAAATGTCTTTTAATGGTAAAGTAACTTTTCATTTTATTAACTTTGGTAACTTTTGGTGTTTTTACTAGTAGAGAGCTGCTGAGCCTTAAGCTCTACAAACAGGAAAAATTGTGCATGTTGCAGGGAAAATGTCTTTTAATGGTAGAGTAACTTTTCATTTTAGTAACTTTGGTAACTTTTGGTGTTTTTACTAGCAAAAGCTGCTGAGCCTTAAGCTCTTCAAACAGAGAAAAACCTGTGCATTGTTGCAAGGAGAATGTCTTTAAATGGTAAAGTAACTTTATATTTTTAGTAACTTTGGTAACTTTTAGTGCTTCTACTATAGCAACTCTTCTTCTTAAAGTTTCATTATCAATACAGTAACACTCGTTACATTTTACCCGTGCTTCCAAATGAGAAATTAGACTTTAAAATCAAGAAATGTGAAACTATGTGTTCTCACAACAAACAGTTGCTGTTGTTGTTGGTTTTTATTGTGTAAAATGGTACATTATCGGATATGTATCAATAAACCCAGTTTCTGGCTGCATATTTAGGTTTAGCTCTGTGTTCTTCTTCTTTTCAGCTTTTCACTGTCAGAGGTCACCACAGCTAGTTATACGTGTCCATCTAACTCCATCTTCTCCATCCTCCTCTCTCACACCAGCTTATTTCACGTCTTATTTCACTAAATAAATAAATTAGATTCCATAAATCTCCTCCTTGGTCTTCTTCTAGGAATCCAACCTCAGCATCCTTCTAACACCATCCCGCCTCTGTACATGTCCAAACCATCTCGTCTCTGGCCTCCCTGGCTTTATCTCCAACACATCTAACATGAGCTTTCCCTCTGATGTTCTCATTTCTGATCCAATCCATCCTCTTCACTCCACATCTTCATCTCTGGTACCTCCAGCTCGGCCTCCTGTCTCTTCCTCAGTGCCTCTGTCTCTGAATCGGACATCGTTGCTGGCCTCGTCCCCTTCCTTCACGCCTTTCCTTTCATCCTTGCATTACAGAAAAATGATCTGATTGCTACAGTTTGCTCAAAATGATGTACACCAATAACACTAAATGTACTATCTATCTATCTATCTATCTATCTATCTATCTATCTATCTATCTATCTATCTATCTATCTATCTATCTATCTATCTATCTATATCTATATATATATATATATATATATATATATATGTAAGCTTTATCTCTATAAATCCTTCTGTTAGTCTATAAATCCCTGAATGGCTTAGCACCTAAATACATCACAGACTTGTTATCAGGGCATCAACCCTCCAGACCACTCAGGTCTTCTGGCTCCAGCCTGCTCTGCAGAACCAGAACCAGAACCAGAACCAGAACCAGAACCAGAACCAGACATGGAGAAGCAGCATTTAGTTCCTATGCTCCACTGATCTGGAACAAACTTCCAGAAAACTGTAAAAGTGCGGAAAGCCTGAGTTCCTTTAAATCAAGATTAAAAACACATTTGTTTAGGACTGCTCTAGTTAAATAGCTCTACTGAAACATCATTAGTTTAAGTTTGTAGTCCAAATTTGCTTTGAGTTTCTATTTTCCCATGTTTTATTCTGTTTCTACATTTTATTCCTACTGGCTTTTATTCTGTTTTATTTTCCTATATTTTAATCATGTAAAGCACTTTGCATTGTCTCTGTACTGAAACGTGCTATATAAATAAACTTGCCTTGCCTTGCCTTGCCTCATAAAATGAACTGGGAATCTGTGCCAGCACAGATGCTGTGAGAACAGCTGACAGACAATGAAATCTGTTGCCATGTTCATGTTTTCCATTTCAACCCTGAGACAGCAAACCCGCAGACAAGCAGTAAATAAAAATGTGGGTCTTGATATGACCAGGGGCTTCGGTGAAGCAGAGGCTGACCTACGCATAGGTTGAAGAGAGGAGTCCAGCAGAGGCGACTACAGGCTGTGGCTGCCAGGTTATCGGCGTGTGGTGGTGGTGGTGGTGGCCGTTGGAGGGCGGACAAGTTACGATGGTCTGGTGATGGTCACAGGATGCCAGCGGAGACAAAGGTAACCAGAGATGCCAGGACGGCTCTCGGGATTCAGAACAGGAGCATGAATGGAGGATCTTCTCAGGATGTGATAGTGGGAAACAAGCTACACTGCAAAAAGATAACTAAAAGTAAGTCAAACTTTCTTGAAATTTGTGTATTTTCCCTTGATTTGAGCAGGTAAATAAGATGATTTGCCAATGGAATAAGATTTTTGGACTTAAATTAAGAACAAATCATCTCAATCATCTTATTTCAAATGCAGGATATCTAATTATCTTATTTTATGGGTAGAAATACTAATTCCATCGGCAAATAGTCTTATTTAGTTGCTCAAATCAAGGAAAAATATAATAATTTTAAGAAAATGTTATTTACCTTTAGTTCCCTTTTTGCAGTGTAGGTTCTGGATGGCAGCGGTACCTGGAGAGGAGACAATGGAGGTTGGATGGGAACAAGGAACCCGGAGAGACATGGAGCGAAGGTACTGCTCTGGGTGAGCTGATGCTCTGACCCCTTTCCTGTGGTCCTCTGATCAGGTGAGGAGCACAAACACCTGTGCGGCTGTCCACCTGTCACACCCTGCTGGAAAAATGCGAGAATGCACCACACGGCCACCAGCAACCTCGACACAGACCCGCATACCTGACATCTGTTGTAAAAGGTGTAATTAGACCTAACAGAACATAAACACATCCTGTCACCTTTGGTAGATTTGTCACCAAAGTTCATTTTGCTGATTACTATTTAATCAATTGTACTGATTCTTTCTAACTAGCGTTGCAATCTAGACTAAAAATGTTCTAATATTGCAGAACCGGAGCAATATTCGTACGGAATTTGTCACTAAAACCATGTATTCTGAAAATTTCAAAGGTAGCATTTTAATCAAAAATATTCTCTCTTGAATTGATTCGTCAGGCCTTGGCAGAGATAATGTATGTCAATCAAATGAAACCGCAGGTAGCGCAACACCCGTTTTTGTAATTAGTCCAAGTTTGCTGTAAATCTTCTTTAAAAAATGCTTCACTTGAACTCTAGTTTTTCCAAAAAAAATAAAGATATCTTGACGCAACGAAATGTGAGAAGCCTTGAGAAAGTTTTGAAAAGCCAGAGACAGGAGTGCAGCAGTGAAGCCTGAGCACCAATTAGTGCTCTCTGCTAAAGAGGCAGAGCAAATGATGATGATGGAGAAGCGGGAGAG
The DNA here is from genome assembly GCF_011125445.2 of Fundulus heteroclitus. Lineage (NCBI taxonomy): Eukaryota > Metazoa > Chordata > Actinopteri > Cyprinodontiformes > Fundulidae > Fundulus > Fundulus heteroclitus. The sequence goes on from NC_046369.1 coordinate 2,637,490, forward strand.
CGACGGAGGGGGAATAATTGTTTTCGCCGCAGACGGTGGGGAGCTATCAGGGCAATAAAGTAAATTAGCAGAACAAACAAGAAAAGAGAGAGAGAGAGACGGATTGGAAAGGGTGGATAGAGAAGCAGAAAGATGGATCTGACGATGATAGACGACAGATGATCTGACACCAGGACACAATGAAATCAATTACTCTTACTTTCTCCCGGCTGTGAGGAAAAACACACAATAGCGACTTTATAGCTCAGAGGAATAGGACCATAACTCTTCTCTCTCTGTGCTCTGGGTCTCAGTCGCTTTTCTGTGCCTCCCCTTTTATTTTACACAAACAGGGCTGCATGCCGGCACAGTTGGTGGCAATGAGAAGGTCCTGGGTTCGAATCCCTACTTTTGGGTTTTTCTGTCTTTACTCATTCTCATCATGCGTGCGTGTGTGCTTGGTGGTGTGTGTCTGTGTTGCCCTCAGAGGGATTTTACAACCTTTGCAGGGTTGCAACATACCTCTTGCTCTAGTTGATTAGCTGCAGTTCGTGAAGATGGATTGATCTAAACTCCAAGCATAACTTTTTCTCCTGCACTGTTACATCTGATCACTGCTGTGCTTTATATTGTATTATAATGTTGCCTTATTCCACCTGCAATCCCATTACACTGTCGTAAGCTGTATGCAACGAAATTTCGTTCTGTATGCACTCTGTACGTACAAAATGACAATAAAGTTGTCTAAGTCTAAGTCTAACTGGAAAGTCGTGCGTGTCACGTGGAGCTCGGCCTGAATATGAACTGATACGATAATAAAACATATAAAAACTTAATTGATCAGACAGAAGGGTCCCTTATTTTTAACTGGTCTTTCTGAAATTTAATAAAGTCATTGCAGACGTGGTATAAAGTGTTGATTTCCGTTTAAAATGTGGACCTATTTTAAAGTGTAGCTTTTCAACTCCAGCATTAAGATGTTGAAAAACAAATTTTTTTTAACAAGTCTGCTTATATCCAAAGTTGTCCTGTGATAGCTCTCGAAGCCAAAGTCATGAGTTGTTTGTTTTTTTACAGCAAACTTACCAAACAGTAATAAAACATTTCTTAAACCATTATTAAAGAACGTCACTACAGCTCAAATACAAGATCTTTATCTTGAGTTATTCATCAGTGATTTTTTTATCTGAAAAATCAAGACTTAAGTTTGCAGATCAATAGTGTGAAAATAGACAGAGATCTATTCTGGTTATTTTTGACGAAACAAACTAACATAGGCTCTAATAAACACATTATATCACTGGGACTGGTCCATTTATTGACCTATTTTAAACACAACAGCTTTTTATAGTAATATTATAGCTAATGCACATCCCACACAGTCTTCTGCTAAATTGTCTCTTCACATTTCTTCTGTTTTGCTGATTCACATCATTAGAATTGCATCAACAATCTCTCAGAAAAAAAAAGTCAAGACTTTTTTTTTTTATCATTCATGTAAGGAAAACATTCACCCTTAACCTCATTCATGACAGTGTGTGCACTTTTTGTGCGCCGGATGCCCGTACACGGCGCTGCACAGTTTGAAACAGGTGAACCAATCAGAGCTTGGCGCGGCCCGATCACGTGGATTTCGGTGTCTGTCACCGTGGCAACCAAACAGTATGTGACAGGCCGTCACTTGGACGGCGTGGTGACAGGTCAGGTAATGGAGCCTGTGTCGCTGACATGGCAGACACGGGAAAAACGCTTCATTATGGGAGGGCTTTGTGTGTGAGTGTGTGTGAGACGCAGAGAGTTAAAGAAAACACAGCGCTCGACACAGCAAGCAGGTTTTCTTTGTCATGTCTCATTTCCAAGATGCTGTAATTCTGTAATTGTACAAGGCGAGAGGTGTGAGTCCGTCTGTGTGTGTGTGTGTGTGTGTGTGTGTGTTGTATACAGATGGCTCTTCTTTCTTTAGTAATTCACTGAGTTTTATCTAGTTACCATGTTTGCATCATCTCACCATAGGATCGTGGTCTTTATACGATTAAAGCTTCTTTTATTATGTTTTAAAAACCTACAAAAAAAAAAACTGTACAGTTAAAGTCAGTGACTCACAATGTATTAAACATTATTTAATGTTACCAGCAAGTCAAAAAGCCTAATTCTAGACGCTGTTTTACGGATGTAAACGTTTGTTCATTGAATCCAACATTTTTTTTTATTACGCTAGTTTTAACAATATATTAATTTACAACCATATTATGGAATTCTTAGGACGGCCCTTTAGCAGAAAGTTTGTCCGATTAGTTCTCTTTTGACAAACACGTTCGACATTTTGACAAAATCTTTCTACATGTTGTCACCTTCTCAACCACCTGTGGCGTATTTCATTAGGATTTATAGTGACAGACCAACACGATGCGGCACATTATTGTGATGTGAAAGTGAAAAGATTTTACTTGATTTCCAGTTTTTGTAATTACAAATGAAATTCTAATTGTCGCATACATTTTTAATGAGATATCCTCCTATCTCTCTCTCTCTCTCTCTCTCTCTCTCTCTCTCTCTCTATATATATATATATATATATATATATATATATATATATATATATATATATATATATATATATATATATATATATATATATATATATATATATATGATGGCAGCCTGATGCTGCCATCACTGTGTTCAACGCCTGGTTATATTCTCTATAACCTAACCCTGCTTTAACCCTCTTCACAACTTTCTCCCTGACCTGGCTGTGTTTCTCGTTCTTCATTATGCTGTTTTTTTTCCCCACTACCAATGTCATCTCAGAATTCATCCTGAGCTTTGACTCTACACATCTGGACTCTCTTACTAGGCGACTTCTGGAAGCAGTTGGTTGCACGGGATTTAATTTAGGCATATTAGAATAAATGGGGTGGACATGAATGCTACACCTTTTTGATTTTTGTTAGTACAAAAGAAGCATGTGTTATTCCTCCTACTTTACAAATGCAAGCTACTAGGAGTTGGTCTATCACATAAAATCCTAATAAAATGCATTGAGTTTTGTGGTTATAACATGATAAAATGTGAAAACCGATCGAGTGGCAATTCTACAAGGTATTGTATCTTTGGGGTATCTTACCCTATTTTTCTGTTAGTTCTGGTTTGTAGTTGCACTTATTTGCTTTATAGTTAGTATCTAAATTTCTTCACAGTTTAATCTTAATTTGGTTTCCTTAATGTTTGCACTAATCAGGTTCTTCACAAATCCAGACCTCTCTGCAGAAAAGAAAAAGCCTCAGCGTTCTGCTACATGGATCAAATAATTGGTACTCCTCGTTAAGCAATGGTTTGTTAAAGGCTTTCTCTTTGATTTGTCTCACCACCACCACCAGCACAACCTGCCGTAATTACAAGGACCACAAGAGATTTTGTTTTCGCTGACAAAGAACCGAACACAGCGCCATGAAATCCAATATCTGCAGAAAAAAATTGTTGTATTGATTTTGCTTAATGCTGCATCCTGGCTGCAGTTTTCAGGTAAACATTCTGTGTTTCCATTCAGAATGAAAGGCAGAGTTCTCAAATCAGTCGTGTGATTAACATCCAATATGGTCTCCAAGCATATAACATGAAGTGAAGGTTTTCAATATCATTTGTGGAATGAAGATGGAAGTACATTTTTTTGCGGGATAACTAGAAATGTCAAGGCAAAGTTTTCAAAGCTGAGAATACTGCACCAAGTCTGAAGCCTAGTGTTGGTAAGATCTGACAGGTCAGTGGTAACAGGTTAGAACCATTTGGATAACTACGGATATGACGCTAAAAAACTCCAAGCGATACCTTCTGTTTTTTCTATTTCTAGTCCATGAAAATTGCCATTGAGCAAACTATTTTTTTTGTTGCTTTTGTCTAAGGAAATCAGAGGATACATGGTGTACTCTCATGCACTTTCTTAATATACATAGTAAGGACGGCGCCTTGTCTTCCACAGACCCCGACCTAAACCGAAACCTAATTGACACCATAGTGCTAAACCTAACCCTTAGCCCAAAAAAGGTCCTCACTTTACATTAAAGTCCTCACTTTTCAAGTAAAACGAGCAAACAATGTTCTCGCTCAGCTGCAAGTACAAGAACACACACAATAAACTCTACCTGAACATGAATAAATCCTCGGTCACTTGCCTGCTGCTGGATTTTTAAGTCTGGTCGGCCATGTCCAAAACTCTTTAGCTACGTTTTTTTCACTCAGTCGAAAGCCTTTTAAAGTTATTATTTTATAAATAAGTGACAGGATTTTCTTTCATTGCTGCTATTGCCTCCTGTCTTTTTATTGTCGTGGTCTGACTCTTCGTTTCGCAACATGTGTGAGTGACATTTGCGCCTAAGCTGATTAACAGGTATGATGAATTGATCAGAATGGATGAAGAATGACACAAAAAAGGTGTGATTGGCTGGTTGGCAGAGAGCTGTAACCAATTAGAGAGCAGCATGAAGTCACACGGCAGCCAAAAGAGTTAGAAAATACACATCTAGCTGTCTGGTGTCCTTCTCCATTAAAAAATAGGAATTTAGACTTACACACAAAAAAAAAACATAACCTCAAATCAAGCCAAAATGGAATGTGGATGCTGAAAAATCTAAATTGTGATAGTTATTTTTTATATTTGTAATTTATATTTACTGCATCTATACTTTTTTCCTGCAATTTTAATGAGGGCTGTACCCTGGATCCTGATTTAATTTTGTATTCCCAAACAGATGCTGTTGAGATGAGAAAAAGGGATTATTCATAACAATATGAACATCATATGTCACTGTGTGAGCGTATGATGACAACGGCAGGAGTCAATGACTTAAAAACATCCAAACCGATCATATAAGTTGATTGACAGGTCGTCTTTGAAACAGCATTATTCTGATAGTGACTGCTGTGAAAGCTCAGTATCACAAGAGGCTTTGTGTGCTACCAGGCCCTCCAGTGGCTCTGCGGTCCAACATTGTGGGCCCCTTAAAATACCCTTCCTTATCGCAGATGTTTCCTTTTCGGGCAACCGGTGAGAGATGAAAGGCCCCTCTGTTTCGAAGGGTGCAACTCAGAGAAACGTATGCATTTTATATATTGTCAGTTTGCGTTTGTTTGGTTTGGGTTGCCAGGACGTTTGGTCTGGGTGTGTTTGATTCGGTTGTCAGGCGGTGCTTTTTGGACTGATGCGCTGTTAGAGGCCATCACCTGGGACATGTGATAGCTTATCAAAGTCTCAGCAGCCCTTCTGCAGCAATGATGCGCGCACACACTCCCCACCAACACCTCCACACCGGCGTGTGCGCGACCGTGCGCCCGTGTGTGAAACTCCCGTGGCTGGAAGGACAGTTTGACGTCCCGCTTGGCATCGTGGGACGGGGCTGTCGCCTGACGATGCTGCCACCGCGGAGATAACCTTCAGGGTGACAGCCAAGACAAAGGCACACGTACACACACGCTCAAAAGAATGTATACCGGCAAACGCACACACACACACATACGTATGAAAGCAAATGCACGCATGGACGCTCAGACACGCCGAGCAGACTTCATCTGCTGAGCTGCACACAGTGGGATTGATCCTAATTAGAGCTAATCAATATGTTGATTGATAGTTTCACCCCGAAGAATTCATTTGACCTCCGGACAAAAAAACAGAAATTAGAACAGCTTTCTGATTCTTCTCAAAGGTAAAGATAAGAGGCACAATGAGAATATGTTAATCCATCGAGAAGCCCAGCGGGGGCGAAAAATTATTATTGTTTTATTCTTTTTCAGGTGGAGAAACCAGTCATCAGTTTTATTTAACAGTCGTTAAATTGTTAAAGGGAATGGGAGATATTTCTCAAAGACGTTTGGGGCAACAAATACATTCCAGGCTTGGTTGTGCACTAATCTTCTTCTTGTTGCTCTAAATTCATTTTAATATATCTTTAGAATTGGAATTTTTTTTCTGCCTACAATTATGTCATTTTATTTTTGAGTATGAGCTCTGAGGAAAAAAATAGAGCGGAAGGAAATGTTTTCTTTATTATGAACCAACAAGAAGAAATGTTTCAGATGTCTAAGGTTATACATCTAAGGCATTTTATGACATGTAAAACCTATTCATAAGCATTAACCTTTTAAATGTGTAGTAGTGGTAGGTTTTATGCAGGGAAAAATGTTAAGAAAGTGAATTAATTGTATGACGACTTTTGAATAATTACTTTATGCCACGTATCAGCAGGGGTAAGCTTTGGTCCCTTAGGAATCCCAGTTCAAATATAATTAAAAAGCACATTCACAAATCAAAGAGGTCCCCTTTTAGTTGTGAGAAGATTGAAAAGGTCTGTTCAGAAACAGAAAAGAAGTTCAGTTGAAGGATATGTGTTCATGTTCTCATGTTTGACCACATTTAAACAAACATTGATTAGTATATTGCTAGGATTTTCCCAATTATACCAAGTGGTTTTTGTTGTACTTGATTTGAAGTAAAACTTCTTACATGTCGTCACTTGTCATACCTAGCAGGTTTTATTTTAGACAATTTTTCAATGTTGTTGTTTTTTAATGGTTGTTTGACACCAATTTTAGTATAAAAATCAAACAATTAGCAGATTTTAGTAAAAAAGAGAACAAAAGTCTTTACAATAAATAAGTTTAAGTGATGAGAAAATCTAAATCCTATTGGACATCCAAATTGTAAGTGATGAAACCATCACTATCATTACTATGCCTTTAAAAAAATAAATAAATACACACACACACACATATATATATATATATATATATATATATATATATATATATATATATATATATATGATAATGCCTTTAAACAACCTTAAAAAGCTCAGATGAAGATGTCCTGGCTGTGGCAGGTTCTTCTAATTCACATTTATGTTAAAATGAGGCAAAACTTTGGATGTGGTTTGGCAACACCTCAAACACACAGCTTGCATCTGTAACATCATTGGGAAGCAAAAGAAATAATCAAAATATCACAAAGAGAACCTTTCCTGGCCGTCTCCTGGTCATCTGTTTCAAACAATATTGCCTATTATATATATATATATATATATATATATATATATATATATATATATATATATATATATATATATATATATATATATATATAAATATATACATCCATCCATCCATTTTCTAAGCCGCTTAATCCCTCATGGGGTCGCGGGGGTTGCTGGTGCCTATCTCCAGCATTCACCGGGCGATATATATATATATATATATATATATATATATATATATATATATATATATATATATATATATATATATATATGTATGTGTGTGTGTGTGTATCAAGAAGCTTTATGTGTTACCGTAATATAACTTTACAGGTCTGGAAAATATGCTATTTTAATTCTGGTAGGTTTTAATTTAATGTTTCTGGATCATTTCCCTGATTGAAGTGGGATCTGACAATACTTCTGGCCTTTTTCTGGACTTCTACAGCATAAACTTTATCTAGGTCCTGTAGACGGCATCCCACAATGCCCCTGTGTTGTCCTCACCACCCGTGTCACATCTTTCCTCTCATGCGCTCCCATACCACACAGTTACGGTGGGACACAAAATGCTTTCTAATGTTGTTCTATTAACATTTTTTAACAGTAATTTTTTCACTGAGAAAAAAGAGCTGTGGTTGGGCCTTCTTCACCATGTGGGAGGTGTTCACAGTCCAGGAGAGGTTGGAGGAGATGTGAATGCCCAGGAGGTTTATGCTGTTAAGCTCCACCACCTCCTAGTATGCAGTGAGGATCATGTTCAGTCTTCCTGGACCTCCTGTGGTCCAATATGACCTCCTTGGTCTTGCTGGTGTTCAGGATGTGGTTGTTCCTGGAGCACCACTGTGTGAGATTGCGAACCTCTGGCTCTCTGGATCTGAGACCCACCAAAGTGGTGTCGTTCGCAAACTTCACAACCGTGTTTGTGAGGTGGACAGCAGAGCAGTCGTGTATGAAGGGGGTGAATAGAGCAGGACTGAGGACACAACCCTGAGGAGTGCCGGTATTAAAGATCAGTGGAGCAGATGTGTTTCCCAATCCTCACCCCCTGTAGTCTGTTGGCGAGGAAGTCACTGATCCAGGAGGAGAGCGGTGTAGATAGTCCCAGGTTGTGGAGCTTCAGGGCCAACATGTCTTGGGGCACGGTGTGAAAGGTTGTGCTGAAGTCCACAAATAGCATCCTAACTTAGATTTTGGGATACTGCAGGAGATCCAGAACGGCTTCCTTCGTGGCCGGCAGACATGGCGTCCTTGATGTGTTGCAGGAGAATCCTCTTGAAGCACTTCATGAAGACAGGGGTCAGAGCTACAGGACAGTAATCACTGAGGCATGGTTGTTGGTCAGTACAGGATTTTAGCGTCCGAACCCGACACCGTGTTTGGGCCTGTAGCCTTGTGGATACTGACCTTATTCATGTGCTTGGAGAGTCAAGGCATGTAAAAAAAAAAGAATCTGTTTAGGGTGTCAGGAAGAGCTGGGTCTTTGCTGAGCTGCTGCTCGCTGTGCCTGCAGGCTGCAGTGGGCTGCTGTTGCTGAAATGGTCCTTGATGCACTGCTTTTATCTGTGCTTTGCCTTCTGGATGCCATTTTTCAGTTCGCTTCCAGCCCTGCTGTAGGCCGGTCCGTCTCCTGCATGGAACGCTGCATCCTGGATCTTCAGCAGGGACCGCGCTGAGCTGTCTATCTATCCATGGTTTATGGTTAGGAAACATTCTGATTATCCACAGATTATGTGTTTTCTTCCAGATCAGTGTCCTCTTCAAAGATTCCCCAGTCTGTGTGTTCAAAACTATCCTGTGAGGCTGAGCAAGCCTCTTCCGTCCAAACCTGAATAGTTCTGACAACAGGTCTGGTTCTGTAGATCAGTACTTTGTACACAGAGATGTGATCTGATGGTCACAATGGAGGAGCTGCTGCACCCTTAAATGCTCCTGGGACGTTGCAGTAGACCTGATCTAACAAACTGTTGTCCCTGGTCGGAAACTTAACACATTTGTGGAATTTCAGGATTAAAGTCTCCAGCTATGATCACAGCTGCCTCTGGGTTGCTGTTCATCTAACTACTGGTGAGATAATAAAGTTGCTCCAGGAGTAATTTTTTTTGTTAGCTTTAGGCTGAATGTATGTTGCAGTAATGATCACAGAGCTGAACTTTAACCAGTTTAAAAGATCTGAACCTAACTGCCAGATATTCCAGGTCGGGGGAGCAGAAGCTCCCGATCACTTTTGCCGCTGTGCATCAAGAGCCTTCCACTCTTCTCCTCTCTGCTGCCTCGGTTCAGTCGGCTCTAAACGAAGAGCGGCTTACTGGCTGGACTGCGGTGTCGGGAAGGTTTGGAAGAGCTTGGAGTGGTGATAACGTGAACAAAAACATAACAAACAAGAAGAGCCTCTGAGCTCAGCCTACTGCCGCCATTTTAAAACCACTATATATTATTATATTTTGTTGACTGTTAGTTCCAAACTTAAGGGCTTTTTGCTATGCTAAATTTTTAGTTGCTACAAGTTTAAGGAAAACAAATCCTCATTAGATACTACATTTTTTATCAGACATAACATTTTTGCAATCTAACCTCCTTTTAAAAGATCAACCCCCCTTTTAAAGTTTTTGTTAACTGCACAGTGAACCACTTTAGTTGAAGCTGTTAGGATGATAAATGTCTTATTTAGCAGACACAAACCCGGCCAGCCACGGTCCGTCGTCCTGGAGGCAAACAGCATGTCTCCCCGTGGGTTAAGGAAGCCCTGTTGTTTCCCTGCAGTGATTCACTGTTATGTAGATGTAACCTAACGATCATCTCCACTGTTCAGCGTGTTGCCTTTTGTTTGAAAGTCGTAGACTTTCTGTATGCATGCTCGTCTGCGATTCAGCCAGTGTGCACAATGCATGTGGGTTCTGTCTGTAAGTAGGTAAATATCCCCTCCCAGTGTTTCCTGTCTTACCAGGCTCTGGGCGGTGTTAGTCGCTGTTAGAGCAGCTTTAGCACCTGCTGTCAGAGCTACAGTCCAACTCCCTTGTCCAGAAACAATGCCTTTAGCTTGGAGATGAGGATTAGTGCTAGTAATGTGTGTTAAGAGCATTAGCGTGGGCCTGGGTGTGTTAAAGATTGTTAGAAAGTAGAGGACAATAACCAGGAACTGACAGTAATTAACTGAAGCGGTCCTGAACGGTTCTGCGTAAGAAAGCCTGCAACATCTTAAACAAAACTCACATTCTACATACAAAGTTTTTAATAGTTACTAACATACATTAAACTAATGAAACGTGATGTATGCATGTGACAGGATGAGCTTGTGAAACAGCAGAGGCAAGTTTAAATCCCCGGAAACGGAAGTCATAAACAGAGATTTTGATGACTCTTGGCTTTCCTTTCAACGTATGGGCATGTGTTGCTCAAACATGCTTAATTGTTATTTTAATTTGTTCTCTTAAAAACTGTATTTGGAGATCATAATCTAAAATAAATCACTTTAAAGTATATATTGTATGTATATGTATGATTTATTGTTTTGTTTGTTTCTGTGTGTTATGTGTGAATCTGTATGAATTCTGAGCCGTGTGTCTCACCACCGTTAAATAATCATTTTGATTACATAATGGCAATAAAGGTGGTTGATTCTTGATTTTAGAGTGCCCCTGCAAAAGTATTCATACCGCTTGACCTTTGTCACTTTTTGTCACATTCTAATTACAAACTCCAATGAATTTGTGGGGATATTGTGCAGTAGAACAACACAAAGTGGTGCAACATTTGTGGTGAAAGAAACCACAAATGTTGCACAAAAAATTCAGTGCAATTAAAGTCACCTATTTAGCAAAAAGAGGCAATCTATGAGTAATTTCATCTTAATAAATATAGTTGTTCTATAACGGCCTCAAACATTTGCTAGAGGACATTAGTGAACAACATTAAGGACAGGCGACAAAGCGACAGGTCAGTAATAAAACTGGGAAGGGGGGGGGGGTGTACTGAATATTTTGTTCATATAAATATGGAAAGGATCTTATGCAATCTAGTTTCTTTGAACCTGAGACTATTTTTTTTACCCCTGTTGTAATACTTTTAACTTCTCCTTTGTTTTAAAACCTCAAGACAGCATGAAAAATAAATTCACAATAAAATCAACTGTTTTTCATCTGGTTTATTTTGATAAAACCTGTTTTTTGTATGAGTAATACGATTCTGTGACTCTAAAGTTTTATTTCATCAGTAGAAGAGCAGAAATGACTCTTCAGCATTGTGAATTAGCTCCAACATGGTGCTTTCATTCCTCAACTGACTGAGTTTAATCCTGCAGAGTTTACTCATGTCTGCAAAAGAAAGCAATTTAATTATAGGTAAACACTTGACATTTAGCTTATTTTACTCATCAGACAAAATATATAAACACAGATGTGTATTCTCACCGAGGAAAAGTTTTTAACAGCTTTACCGCCTAATGGCGGTCTTACAGCATTTGACTGAAAAATCTTCCTAAGAGGTCAAGATAAGCTGAGCTTCAGCTGATTTTTTACAGATCTCTGTATACCCTGACTAATTCTTAATTAGTCAGGGTATAGTTTAAAAAAGATACATAAACAGATAGCTGACCAATTTTTGGTTATTCACTTTTTTAATTGGATACATACATACATGCATACATACATACATACATACTTTTAACAGCTTCATCATTTTATAGCTAATCAATGAGGATAATGTTGACAAAACAAGTCATTATTTGAGGAGTAAAATGCCCATATTACTTACTAAAAAGCTATTAATTAGAAAGCGGTATTTAAGTGTTCATGAACACAAATGCACAAAATTTGTGTTAAAGGGGAATGGGGGAATCCTAGAAAAATAGTGTATGATTTAAACTTCATTGTGAATGTTTGTAATAGGTATCAAATTACTGTTGCATTACGAAGCATGTATTTATAATGGTAATAACCGATATGTTCTCCCATTTCCTGGGGTTTTCTACAGGTTTTATACACTGTTGATAAAATATCAAATCTGTATTGGAGTCTGGAAAATGTCTCTATTTTGTTACAGAACCTTCATTTCTAAAACTAAGTTGTTAAAATAGGTATGTTTTTTTTCTTTTTTATGCAAAAAGATTAACACGGTAACACTAAAGTAATTTTATTTATTTTTTAAGTACATCAAGTTTTGAATTTATCCGTTTAGTAATCTCTGTTTTGATTATTAGAGTTACCCACAGATAAAAAACAAACAAGGTAAATGGCCTGTATGCAGCATTTTGTAGTCATTCTGACAACTCAAGCTGCTTTTATACTTCATGTCTCATTCATTTATCCACACAGCGTTCACACACACCAACATACACATATGTAGGCAACTCAGGGCCAAATACTTTTTCACAGCGCTTTGTATTTATATTACATGTGGTTTGTCGTTGCAATTTTGACACACATATTTAAAGTTTGACTTCTGTGGAAAGCGCCGCTGTATTTTTTTTTGTAAGATTTCGTGTTTATACGTTTGAATTGGACTAAAAATTGAAACAGAAAATCCTTGAATGGTGGCGTTTGGAAGAAACACGTTTTTTGAAACTGAACCCGTTACAGACGGCGGACCTGTGTGCTCCGATCTCTCCGTCGATGCCAGCGGCAGACCAGGTAATGATGCCTATTTTAGTTTTTTTTTTTTTCCACCGGCAGCCTCACACTGAGACAGATTATCCCCTCCGCGGTCTTCCTCTCCTCCTGTGTTGCCTCATTTGGGAGAAAGGCCAACAGGAAGTGGTCCGAATACTCTCCTGTTGGTTATCAGCAAAGTGCCACTCAGTCACCCCGAGGATCCTCAAATGTGGATGAGCAAACATGCGCACGCACGCACGCACATTTATATAAACACACCTGCACGGAGTCTGTTTAGCAACAGAGAGGGAGAGTGGAAGAGATGGCGATGAAGAGTACCCAACAAAGGAGTCAGCAAACAGAGCAACAATAGGAGAGGGTTCAGATGGAGAGATTCTAAAACGATTAAAAGGACGTACAAGAGTATCCCAGTTTGTAAAAAAAAAAAAAAAAAAAAAAAAAAAAATGTATTTAAAAGCCTCAGAAGAGAGAGAGAGAGAGCAACAAAAGACTAAAAACTTAGCACAACTCATTGCCTCAGTACAAAAGGGGAAGATCCCCTGCAAAGGATCACGCAGTGCGCCTCTGTAATTGACAAAGGTTGTCATAGAGACTCCTGGCAAGAAAGAAGCATGTTAAAGTGTCTGTTGACACAACAGGCAAAAATAAAACTGAAAATGAAACCGATATCCTAATTCAGAGGCTCATAAATCCTTCCGTATCTGTTTCTGAAACCTCCACGCCGTGCAATCAGACAGTCGGCAAATATTAATTCACGTCTTTATTCACGTAGCTTGGTGCTAATTCTCCTTGAATCAAACAGGCGAGCTAAGTAAACCCGTCCTGCCGATAACAGAGCAGCGTCTGAGGTGTGTGCGGACGCAGGGGGAGGAAGGTGAGCAAGAATTTCTGTGGTCGGTGCTGGAAACGTCTGTTTGGAGAAAGACACTAGACTAATCACTCTCATTGTGGCCTATTTCCATGGTAACTCCCTGCCGAGCTGTAGCAGTAATTTAGCCTTGCTAGCTAACGACACAGAGCGAGTCATTATCTTAGCGCCAGGCTAGGGCCCCCCCGTTTAACGATTCACACTATGAATGAACAATTAGAGACCAGATTGTTGCCCAAGAAGGGGAGAGACAGGGAAAAAAGCGAGTGGGGGGGGGGGGGGGGGCAGTCTGTGGTCATTTCATCTCTATACGGCCGTACAGACAGCTATTGCTTTATTAAAGATCAGCTGTCATACTTTTTTTCAGTTAAATACCGCTTATACACATACATCTATAAAGGTAAAGTACAGCAAGAGATCATAAATTTCCTTTCTTGTTCAATAAACTTTGCAAAAATCAGGACTTATCTGGTGAAACTTGTATGACTGCGGTATATATATTCTTCAAGTGGTGAAGGTATGGTATTCCTGGGGAATGCAGACATTTGGGTTTGGCAGTTGCCAGAAGAACGGCTACATGTGAAGAGTTTGGTGCAGAGGAGATTATGGTGCATGCCTGATTTTCAGGAGTTGGGACATATCTCTCAGTTGTAGTGAAATAAACTTTTAATGCAGCCACACAGTGAGACCTTTTGGGCATGGGAAGAGTTTCAGGGTGGCACTTTCTTGCTCCTACATGAAGAAATATTCACAAAGAAACGAATGCAAGAGTTTGGTGTGAAAGAACTTGACTTGTTTAAGCAGAGTCTTGAACTTAACCTGATCGAACACATTTTTTAAATCAATTGGAGTGAAATCTGCCAGCCGAGCCTTCTCACCCAACATCGGTGTCTGACCTCACAAATGTGCTTCTGGGAGAACGGTCAAAAAAATGACAAGTAAACAAGTCAAGTTTATTTGTAGCGCATTTCAGCAGCAAGGCGGTTCAAAGCGCTTTACGTCATGAAAACATAAAAACATCGAACAGATTGAAATGGTCTCCGGTTGCGAGACCAGTAGCAATCGTATCAAGTGAAAACATCAATACACATCAAATAAGTGGGTCAGTGTTGCTGGTATTATGGCAGAAAGCAGCTCTAAACAGGAGGGCTTTCAGTCTTGATTTAAAGGAACTACTTTGCAGTTTTCTGGACGTTTGTTCTAGATTTGTGGAGCATAGGAACTAAATGCTGCTTCTCCATGTCTGGTTCTGGTTCTGGGTTTGCAGAGTGGACCAGAACCAGAAGTTCTGAGTGGTCTGGAGGGTTGATCCAGCAACAGCAGGTCTTTAATGCATTATGGTGCAAAGTACAACACAAACCATTTGCAACATCAGGTGCCTTTTAATAATTAGAATGAAATAACTTGACATTTCAATTAAGTAAAGTGTGAAATCTTAAGCTAAAAAAGCAATAAAAAAAACTTTTTTATAAAGATTTCTGACCATTTTCAGGTTTAAACTGACGTCCTGCTTATATGGATAATTCTTTGCAACACTCATATAAAGGAAGTGTAAATTACCTATTCTGTCCCTCCATGCCTAGGACTTGCGATGAAGATGAAGATGAAGATGAAGAGCAAGGCTCTCGTTGCACACTTCCCCTGAAATATTCTTTCAATTTACAGTTCACACCTCTCTCTAACTTTCTCTCTTTCTCACACCCAGACACACACCTCCCAAACAACGGCACCGCGGCTCCTCGAAGGTCAGTGCCTTAAAGGAATTGTAGTATTGCGGTGTGTAGCTGGTGTGCGCCTCTGTGCGTTTCGCTTCTCTCTCTCTCTCTCTCACTCTCTCTCTCTCTCTCTCTCTCTCTCACTGTCAGGCCTTTTGTGTGTCTCCCCGCTAAAGAAGCTGTCAAGCCGCACCGCTGAAGGGCCCACAGGAGGGACAAAAAGCATACTTTTTGTTTTGTTTTGTTTGCCTGCCGTCGTGTTCGGCTGAACGCGAGTGGAGTGGGAGACTGAGAGTGAAAGGTAAAGAAAGGCGGGTGAGAGTGGAGTACTGGGAGGGGCGTAACATGTAATTTAGTGTTTGCCTCACTCTACTGTACATTGTTTTAGCCATGCTAAAGCTGCTCTTTGTGAGACTGAAGAGATAGCCATCAATCACCTGTCAGCTGGTCAAAAGGGAGAGTGAGAGAAAGAAGGGGCCCCAGCCTCCATCCTTCTTGTCCTCCTCTTCTTCCTCCTCTTATTCTCTGCTACCTCGCAAACTTCGGGGTCCAGGAAAAGCCCGGAAGCTGGATTTGGATTTGGATCTGGAGTCCAGGTGAAGAGCGGGAGCGCTGCAAGGAGAGGGCAAATAACTTTTTGAGTACTTTATTTTCCTTGCCGTGTTTTGATGAGCGGGGAATGCCTTCGTCGCTTTTGTTTGCTTGTTGTCGATGTCAAAAGGCTTCTTAAAAGAAGCCTCTAATTGTAATATGACACCTCTGGAAACCACCGTGCCAATCAGAGTCATTGGTCGCTGTCACCAGGCGACAAACCCTTCATTATGCTAGCTAATGTTAGTGCTAAGATAAGCTAACAGACCCATTAGTGCCAGTTCATTTAGCTCGTTAGCCAAAGCCTCGGGGCTGATGACATTCATTATATATCATTAGTGCACAATTAACATGTCTCGCTCTGACACGGCTGCTCCCAATGTTACACGACACTTTTAATCATGTTTTATGAAATGATTCGGCTGCAGTGACATGATTTAAGAGTTTTTACATCATGTGGCGTTCATTACATTAACCAGCTGCAATCATAAATGGAAGCGTAGAGAAATGCCTCACATCGGGTCTACATCCTGCACGCTGCTTGTGAGTCAATGCTCTAGAGCAGGTCAAATGGTTTTTACCATTTTATTCACTGCTGCATGTAATAATGTTCAGAAATACGATTTATGTTGAGGTTCGGCCGACCTTTGAAAATCTACTAAAGCTGCTGCACTTAAAAAAGCACAGAATGAAATGGGCTTCAAACTGTGTCTTAGGCAAAGGATGAAAACATAACTATTTATTTCCTACACTGCAGACGCAAACGTTATTCAAAGGTGGTTTAAAGCTGAGTTTGGTAAGATGACACTTTATACATTTTAATTATGTTTTTTTTTAAGCTTCTTTTCTTGTGATTTAAATTGCAAATCCAAAAAAAAAATCGACAGATACACTCAGTTCAGAGTGATCCTGCTGGATGTGGTTTTCTGTTGCAAGGAAGTTGTTTCCTCCCACTGTCACCAAATGCTTGCTCAGGCTGAGGGATTGCTATGTAAATATCTCAAAACTTACATAACATAAACAATAATAATAACAACAATAATAATCTGTGTTGTCATTACAGCACACATTCCAATGAAATTTGTTCTCTGCATTTAACCCATCCCCTTGGGGCGCAGTGGGCTGCTCGCAAATTAATAAACTGTTTAATTTACTAGTTTATTTTTGACAAATTTGCATTGTAAGAAAAAAAATCTGATTAAACTGAGTTGCATACGTAATGCAATCCAAATATACCACTGTTGGCATAGCGGTACAGCGTACCCGTCACGTATAGAGGCTGCCCTCCAGGATTTGACTCCATATCTAGACCTTTGCTGAATTTCTTCTTTCTTTTTTTGCACACTGTGAAAATGAAGCCCAATGGCGGCAAACTGTTTTGAAAAGAGGAAATTTACGGCTGAAGCTTCTCAATCAGGATATAAACCTTTTTCAGTTCCATGTGATGTACTAAACCAATTAAAGTGTTCCCATTAATTAAAGCTGCACAATACATCGCAAATGTTTTGTTATCGCAATATCACTGAATGCAACGTGCATTTGCCAAGAACTACCTGAGCTGCTATAAGTGTTATCTAATTGTTTAAGTGTCACGTATTCAGGCTCTATGTCTGTGATATATTTGCCGACCCTTATTTATGTGGCATACAAATAATTAGAAGGTAAAAAGGTGCCAAGGTGATAAAGTTGTTGAAAAACTACCACTAAAATGTTTCACTGCCAAAACAGCTGATGCTGGTAAGAAAAGCAAAAGCAAACATTTTGTTTAGATGTAAATAGAATAGACATATATGATTATCGTTTATTGTCTTTTTAAGTGGGGATTTTTTTATTTCCAGTAGATGCATAGATAGCTTATTATCTGGAGTTTACTTTTGCACCCAAAGCAGAAAAACATTATTTATTTCTTTATTGCAGGTCACATTGTTATCGTGTGATTCACCAATATTATTGCATATTACTTATCTTCTTAATGTCGTGCACCCGTGTGCCGTAAATACATCCGTACCATGGCTGATTCTTCACTTTGTATAGTGCTGAATAGCTTTTATAGCAATTTCCAACAACTTTTTTGTGCTGAGGTGAAATAACTTTCAACAAACAATGGTGTTTTTTTCACTTTTTAAACAACTATGTAGGCTGAACACGATTGCCTGACAGACTAGTAAGGAAAATATGCAACATTTATATTATTTTTGGTTAATATTATAATTTTGGTTTGGTGATGTCTAAATAAACCTCGTTCTTCTCACATTGATCACAGTCTTCATGATCTACAGGCTCGTGGTCATCAAATTATATATCACAGGATTATGCATCATTGAAAGACATAAATGAGAGTAAGTATCAGTCCGGATGGTTAAAGATATTATCAGCACGCGGTGGCTAATATACCAAATATTGCAATAAAGCATGATTTTACACATGTTGATATGGCAGAAACAATTTGTGCAGCTGTAGATTTCGATTAACATACAAAATCACCCATATTTCTTATTTTGCAATAGTTTGAAGATAAGTGTTGCTTCTGTAATTCTATGCGAAATAAACCGAGAACCTCTCAGTGTCAGAGACTGAATGGTTGTGGAGTTTGACTGTCCCAGACCAGGCACAAACTGCGCCACTCTCTTTATTTCCTCCTATCACATTCGTCCGCCCACTGATCCACACACACAGACGTAGCAAGCAGTATTGATTTTGCTGTCTCCAGGCTGTTGAGGGTGTGTATAGTTGTGAGCGTGTGTGTATAGAGGGGATTAAGGCCTCGCTCGGCTAAGATACCATCAGCCATCAACCCTCCTAGTCCGCTTCGGGCTTTCCCTGCTGCCGCATTGTCTATTCTGCTCCGCTATGTGAAAAATGTTGAATATCAACAATGGCTTTCAGTGGTGTATTGTTGAGTTTTTGTATGAACTAATCTTGCCTCAGTGAAAGAGACCTAGGGCTTGGACAAAACGTCTAGAGCCACAGCATTCCTAGCTGGCTCTCCCCTTGAACACTGAGCAGAAGGCTGGGACCGAGGGAGGCAGAGGAGAGGGGCAGCCGGCAGGGAGGCTGGAGGGAAGGCAGGGAGAGAGGGAGAGCTGAGGCTGGGCTAGGAACTCCAAGAATGGGGCGGTGAGGAGGAGGAAAGGCCTGAGCCGGCTGAAGAGAGGAAGTGGGAAGGTGTGAGGGCGGGTTCGGACCCTAATTAGGAGAGAAAGGTAAGAAAGATGGAGGACATGGACAATAACTGTGGACATAGGGAGAAGATCAAATCTAGGCTAAAAAGAAACAACAGGACTGACCCTTCTGGTTAAAGAAGACTTTAGGATCTGGGACCTGGGTCAAAGCTCAGGCTGAAAAAAGGCAACGAGCTTCAGTCAAAACCAAGACGAATGCAGAAAAAAAACCCAGAAACGTTGAACCTCCATCACTCTGAGGCGTACTTTCTTCTCTCTGCTTTGGATGTAACGCTGGCATGGACCGCAGTGGGCGTCCAATCAGATAACAGGACCTCTGCGCCTGTCATAATGACAGCCATGACATCACGGCAAGGTAAGCTCCCTAAAAAAAGCGCTTCATGAAGCTGGACGTTTGACTGAATTCAATTGGAGGTCTGAACCTTTTACTTTGATGAGCTCACAGGGAGCTCAGGTGTGAGTGCAGACGCAGAGTGAGTGAGGAGTGATGTTGTCCTGCAGGCCTTCTGTTTTTATACGCATGTACCAGGCAGCGTGTCTGCATGCCTCTCACCTTTCCCGCCGCGTATGAAGGGTTTCCGGTCCCGAGTGAGAGGGGGAGAAACGGGCAGAATCTTGTCATTTTGTCTTTCTTTAAGAGCATTTTAATTCTAGAGTCAGGGTCGTGCTACATTAAGGACAAACCCTGTTTGCATCTCTTCAGAACGAAGCTGCTGAGCATCACTTTCCGCGCAGACGTCCGCACCCGTACGCTGTAGCTGGAGGAGATGCTTGTGCTGCAGGGCTCTTCGACCGATTAAAGTTGCATTCTGCGTTTCAGTTCCATCCTGCACTTATTAGCGTGTTAGCGTAGCGCCGCACTGCAGTGAAACCCTGACTTTAGAACAGCATGGCTTCATTTTTACACTGCGTTGCCTTTGAAAGGAGGATGATGGATTACAGGGCAGGACCATTAAGCCGGAAATGTTATGTCCCAGAATGGATGGCTGTCAGCGTGAATTGTCATGTTGGCTAATTTGGGTTAGGGGGAAAAAAAGATGAATGTGGATTTACTCAGAAATGGTGTTGAACTGTTGAACTGAAGAACAGAACCATATGAAATGACCACTTGTTACAGTTATGCCAAGTTTAAGTATTTATTGCCAAAGACAAGCCATTATTGACTTCAGGCTTCAGAAGCAAAACCCAAAGATTAGGAGGAGCTACAAAGGGAAAGTCAGGAGAGACTAAAAAGGTACTTTGTGCAGTTTGGGGCCGTATGGATAGTTAGCATGTCGACACAAAAGTGGTTCAGTACAGAAACAGGTATTATTCTCCCTTGTCGGTTTTTAAGGTGCTGATCCTTTTTCAGAGTATTAATTATCGCTGTCAGTGCCTGTGACTGTGTGAGAAATGTCTCTGCCTGCTTTGGTTTGTTTTACAAAGTTACAGAAGCACAAATAATTGGCACCGTTTCTTTCCTGAATCAGTGATGCTGCTTAAGTCATGTATAGGTGATGATCACCAACACATGTCCAAGAAACATAAGGTACATATAAGTCCAATGGAAATTACTTTCATTGTTTCAATAAGTGAAAAGATTATCGAATAGATAAATATTATCCCTTTTCAGAATATTTTTTTTATCTGTATTCAGCTGCTGCAGGATTTGTGTGCTTGCAGATATTGTAGCTTTGCCCTGTTTATGTTTATGTCTGATCAATAGAAAGCAGGTATTTTCTGCATTTTTTCAGAAACATTGACCAAACGTCAGATGATTTAAGCTGCAGATAAAAGAAGACTTGCTTAACTTTTCTCAGTGTAAAAAACGTAGATATTCCTTATATCGCCGATCTCCGTGTTTACGTTAAACAGATTTGTGTATCTTGCAGCAAAAAGTACTTTTCGCTTTTCTTTAGGAGGTAAACTCAACTAATCGCTGATGCTGTTCTCATTGGGAGCTGAACGGTCTGCAGGGGTCAACCGGGTCTGTGAGGTCAGTGCCACAGCAACCTGGATCCCAGATTTGGCTGGCTTAACCCCTCATTCATCACAACCCATGGACACACACACACACACACACACACACACACACGCACACACTCACACACACGTGAACATCAATGCAGTATAATCGGCAGCCTCTGGTGATTTGTCCTCTCAGCTTGAAGCCCTGTCATTCCTCCGAGCTCTCTTCACAATTACAGCTCTGAACTGAACTAGAAAATCTGCTTCAATCTAGCAATTAGTCTCGAGGCCACTGCCTGAGCGTGTGTGTGTGTGTGTGTGTGTGTGTGTGTGTGTGTGTGTGTGTCTGTGTGTGTGTCTGTGTGTGTGTGTGCGTGCCGTTGAGTATTCTTGCGAGGGTCAAAGGAAAAACCCTTGACAACAGCCAGATGACGTGACATCATTGCATCACAGCTTAGCAAATAAAACTTCTGGCTGTTATCGCAAACGTTGTTATTTTCTTTTCTTTTTTTTAAAGTTTAATAGTTGTTGAGGTTTTGAAATTAATATATTCTGAGTCGATCCACTGGGTCTTTGCAAGTTCTTGCTTTCTCTCGCTCGAGTTATGTTCTGTTTTTGACTCTCCAATGATGGATCATTAAATTTAGCGATTGATATGGTAACTCGAATGTGATTACGTTTTTAAAAAAAGTCTTTTTCATTTATGAAATGTATTTGCTTAACGAAGCTGAAGCAGAAAAAGGGTTGTTTCTTGTGTAGCATTGTAAATGCTCAGAAAAGGGACTTTTTGCACGCAACGTCTGAACAGATGGAGAAATATCACACTGTGTTGAAAAGACCTTCATCGTAACAGTAGATTGAGCTGAAATAATCTTTTATTCGGCCATATTGTCTGACTCTCGCAGGACTTGCAAAGAAGCCACTGTGATGAAATGTTTTAAATGCCAGTGAAAACACGTCAAAACACTGCATTTCCTAAAGCGATTTATCTTATTCTGCTAGTTTAGAACTTAATAAGCTGTAGAAATGAAAGCATATTTGGCTTTTTCTTAAAATCTTTCAGTCCATATTTGAGACCTTGAAATTGGCTTATTCTTGCCAACCAGGTGTGCAAAAGAAAAATAGTAAAAATCGCTCTTACTTAACGGTTATTTTATGAGAAGTGGCGGGATTCCCTGACTCTGAGCCAAGCTCTCAATGCCAAGTCCGACGAGAAGATCCAGAAAATGATTGGCTGACAGAAACCAAAAAATGCATCGAGCTTGATTAACTTGGTGAAACTTCAGTTGAAGATTTTTTTTATTTTATTTTGTTTTTTTTTGTGTCAATTCTTAACGTTGCAGCAAGCTTGGTTTGTCTTACCTTGGTGGATCTTTGGTAAAGGGAACAAAGCTTCTCCTGCCAGTTCTCTTTGGTACTGTTCTGAACCACACTGATACCAACGCCTTTGCCGGATGAAAACCGCTTTTTCCTCTCTAGAGAGATCTTTGAGACTGGGATGACGAGACGTTGTGCAGAGAATCCACAGTTCTGGCCTGGAGAATGGGACATTCTGGACTGGCCCGTGGATCCGGTCCAGTTCATTGATAGGTGGTGAAACAAGAGGTAAACGTTGTTTATAGGTTCTTCCTGGCATCAGAACCAGGAAAACTGCATAGCCCTTCTTCCCTTTAAATCCTCCATTCTGTTTTCATCCAACCCAACTCTGAGACAGATAAATAAAAACTCCAGCCTTTGCATAAAATATTTAGCATATGCATTTGCAAAAATACTATTTTATATAATTTGACATTCAATGAGATAAGTTTCATATATGTTTATTTGTTTGTATGTGTTTCGTCTGGTAGGTAATAAGTTATAAAAGTGAGATTACTAATGCATCTGTAAAAGAATATTCTGATTGTTAGAATGGATTTATATATTTTATATACTGTATTTTCCACCCATTCCTCTCTGTAAGTTCTGCTATCAGGGAACAGTGATTCAATAAAATATTTACCTTTTCACCTTTTTCATGGATTTGGGCTTGGCTAAAAACAAGAAACATTCTTATCTGTTAAAAAGTTTTGGTTTTGTATTGTGCAAAAATGCTGTTGGGTGTTTTTTACTGTTAGCTAAAATGCCTTTAGTAATGCTTTAGTGAATGCTAGCATATTACCCAACTTTAGCATACAATGTTAGCTATTGATAGCTAACATGTTAGCATTTTAGCTAGTTATAGCATATGAGTTGTAGTCACACAGCTGATACTGTTACTTTATACAATTCAATTGTAAACTGTTGTCTGATATATAATAGAAAATAATAGAGCACAGAATAGAAAAAAAACGTTATTGTCCCATAGTTGGGAATTTAGGTGTGGCAGTGGCAAAAATATGTAGACAGGATAAGATACACCAGATTTACACACTAGATTAAATGATATGACTTTTATTTCCTCTAACAGAAGCCTAATACCTAACTTTAAATACATATTTGATATTGAGCGCTGCATGGATGCGCGGTTGGTAGCACTGTTGCCTTGCACAAAATGGACTTGGGTTCAATTCCCGCCCAGGGGTCCTTCAGCACATAGCTTGCATGTGTAGAGTACCCCGTCTCTTGCTTGATGAACGCTAGAGAACAGAATCTAAAGATTTTGCAACAGAAAATGTCATCGTACGATTGAGTAGTACAGGGGTTCCCAAATTTTTCAGCCTGCAACCTTCAAAATAGCAGAGCCAGAGACTGGTGACCCCCTTCTCCTATTTTTCATTTGAAATTTTGAGAATAAAGTCATAATATTATGAGAATAAAATTGTATTTTTATAAGAACTCTTACAAAAAAGTCCAGGAATTACTAAATCTTTTTAGCACATGAGCATCAAATCAAGAGGTGCCTGATGGCCCCCACTATGAGAACCCCTGCAGTAGTACACAGCAAGTTGGAAGCCCCATCAAGGTTTCCTGGACACTTTTCATTAGTTTTATTGTCCCTAAGTAACTATTTCCAGGTTTATTATCTGATTTATTTTCTTATCCTTAAAGAAAGACACAAAAAAACATCACAGTTTGTGTTTCTTTAAAAAAAAATTTTGAGGAAAAAAAGGATAGAAAAACTATTTTAAGCAAACTTCTTATTAGATTGAAAAGTGACTTTCACCTCTGTCCTATTGCAACCACTTACAACCTGCCTCAGAGGGGAAAGCTGCGCCCCATTCGCGAGCCTTTAAATACAAAAGAGAAGACGACCTCGGGTTTCATAGATTTAAAGTAATCCAACGGAAAGTCTCAACAAGGCTGGTAAATCCTGATGAAACTGAAAGTGTGTGAAATGGGATGAGAGGATGAAGTGGACAGCGGAGGAGAGCGCCGTGGTCAGAGCAGGATGTGGTTGATGGGAGGGGGAAGATTTTCATTGCCTGGGGGGACGGCAGGCCTGGCTGGGCAGCAACAGAGACGCTTAGTGCCGCCTGGCTTCCTCCTAAAGACCCCCACCCAAGCATCTCGCTCCCGTGTCTCCTCTTTCTCCTCTGCCACCACTCTCCATCGCTTCCCGCTCTCCTCCTTTTGTCCCTTCCCTCCTTCACCCTCCAGTTCCTCCTGCTCGGTCTCTTTTTCCTGCTCCGTTCCCTTTTCACGTCCGCCCTCCCTGTCTTGGCCATTACAGACACTCAGGCGGGCTGAGAGGCAGGGGGAGGGCGGCTGCGATGGTGGGATGGGAAGAGATTGAGGTGGCACAAAAGGCCCCCGAGATGCAGTGGTCCAACGAAAGTGGCTGGCTTTGAAAAGAAGCCGGACGGATTCTTAATGCTGCGGGTGGACAGACACACTCGGACAGACAGACAGGAGGAATAGACTCGGCCCTTTATCCTCATCTTTTAGCTGATGCCTGTTTTGGCCGGAAAATAATAAAAAAAAAGCACATCATTTGCCCTTCCCTCCACCCCTGATGTTTTATCAAACACATTAAGATGTGCTGGATGGAGGGTGGAGCAAACAGAGGGTAATACAGCTTAAGGCCAGACACTTAAGAGCCTGAAAACGTTTGTGGATCCGAAGAGAGCAGGCGTGCCCGTAGATGTTTGTGTGCGCATGGATTTCTTTTAGAGGTTGCCTCTTTCTCAGTATAAATTAAAACTTCGCACATCCTTGTTTCGCCGTTGTTTTGGCGCAGACTTTAAGAGAAAACATTAACTCCAGACCCAAAAGTGTGCAAGACTTCTTCAGTTTCTGGCCAGAACCTCTCTGCAGCTTAAAACGTCGTCAGACTCTGAACCTGATATTATTCATTGAGCTTTTTTTTTTTTCTTTTTTAGTTGACTTTTTGTTGCAGTTTGAAAACAATCATTAGAGAATATATTAAAGAACTTTACAAATCCATAACTCTTTGTGACTCTAATCTTTGTGAGGCAACACCAAACACAAACAACACTTTCCTTCAAAAGCTTCAAGCAGTAAACTGATGAGCTGAATGGATTTACTGTCCAACTCACCGTCTTTTATCAGGCTAATTCTCAAACCAATTATGGCGACAGTGTTATTTCAGACAGATGGGGGGGTGGGGGGGCTCTAAAACACATTTTATGCCTATACTCATTTACTGCCACTGGCTAACTCTTTGTTGCTGGTGGGGTATAAGTGAAAATATGGATTGGGTTCTAAGTGCTCAGTGGGTTCTGAGTTTCTGATAACAGCTGGACTTTGATCAAATGTTAAACTAGCTTTAAATTCAATTTAATCAGAGCTCTGATAGTTTGCCAATTAGGAGACTTCTTAACTGCAGCTCAGGGTCTTTGCAATAAATTCAGCCTTAAAATCCATTGTGTTCGTTCTAATACACACAGATTGATGTAAACTTGCTCTAAAGACGGTTTGGAGTCTCTATTATTAACTTAATGTTTGAAAGACACACCTAATAATCAAGCTTGTACTCAAATGGAATATTTACAACTTTTCTTATTATTCTCATACGTTAATGATAATATAACATATCAACTGTGGAGCTTAGACCAACTTGCTTTAGGCCATATGTGAAAGAAAGCTTAAATCAACGGGGCTCTGAAAATAAAAATAAATCTTTTTAGATATGAATAAATATGGACAGAGAAAATAGAATGAAAAAACATTATTCCCATCCATCCATCCATCCATCCATCCATCCATCCATCCATCCATCCGTCCGTCCGTCCGTCCGTCGATCCATCCATCAACTTCCATTTTCTAAAGCCTAATATCTGACATAAATGTATAGTGAAGTTTTGTGTTCATACAAAAATATAAATTAGATATATTTTAAAAGTAAGTAAAGGACTCTGGAAATTAAAAACAAGAAAAAATGTCAGTATTTCACTTATGAAATACTGACTGAGAACAGACATCATTCACTGAATATTGCTGTTTTTATTCTGTTACTCATAAATAATGCCCATGAACAAATCACTGACAGAAACTGGAAGTTTGTTGAACTAATTATGCTGAGAAATAAATCTGTGTCAAAGCCGGGTTTTATCCTGGAAGTCAGTGAAATCTGTGGGAACAACTAAATCCAACATTTGTTGTAGAATGATTGTAACCTTTGGAATTAGACATGTATTAAAATAAATTGCTTTCTTGCCTTTAATATATAATGTATATATGTTTGTATCAGTCTTTGGAAGGTTCCTATCAGAGTGAGGCAAATTCAACTCTTAGAAATCCAACAATTTGTGTGTCTAACTGGTCCAGATTAAATAACTGTTGCTCAAGTCTGTGGCAGTAATTCATCTGAAACCTGCATCTTTCTTCTCCTCTTTAAAAAAGTCCTAAAAAGTTAAATAGGACTTTCAGTTAATTTCCATTCAGTCCATTTAGCAATAATGTCCTACGAATGTCACCTCAAAGACAAATAGACCTAAATTATGTATGAACATGGACGTATAGATGAATTGAAATTTACCTCAGACCTGATTTGATCCTAGTTTTGACGATGCATGATCAAATATAAGCACAAACACGATGATTAGGACCAGAGAAATAATAAAATAACACACATTACACTCCTGCTAAAGCCATTATTTACTGAATCAGTTACTATTTATCATTAAATATTGTTTCTGGTTCATTAAGCTGCAGCGTTGCTCTTTATGCATCAATGTATTATAGTTTATTAGGGCCCCCGTTTGGTGTACAATCAACAGAAGCATGGATAGACTGTAAAACAAAAAGGTTATAAAAGATGAGATGGGATGGGTTTATTGCACAGTAATGGGTTTATGAAGCTTAAACCGATCTGCTGCATACCTACAACAATAGCCAAGCATGCACACGCGTGTGTCACGGAAGCCCCGGCGTGTGTGTGAACCTGCGCCAACATGTTACACACATGGCTGCCGTGGCCAAATCTGGGTAACCTTCCCCCCCCCCCCCCCAAGTCCGACCGGTGAAGCAAAACACACACATTCATGCGCCGCTCAGTTGCCAAAACCCAGTGACACGCAGGCCAGTTTCCCCCGTTTAACACACACACATCAACGGACAGATGAGAAATGTGACCACACAGCTTAGGCCTCCAGTAAGACCCACACAGACGAGTCCTACTGGTCAGCACCGAAGCCTTTTCCCCCTGGTCTGGGCGAGCGGATGGAGGGATGCAGAGGCACAGAGAAAGAGGATTAGAGTGATACGGAGACAAAGAACGACAATAGTTTGTCACATTTAGTCAGAGAGGATTTTATGGAAAAGCTGATTTGGAGTCTGCCACCAGCAAACAACAAAAAACGGAAATATGGGATTTATTACAGATCAGTTTGAGAATTTGCCGGAAGTTTCATGGCGCCTGTGTGCGGATCATACTTTTCAAAAGTGTATACTTTTTTCTTTTTTTTTTACTCAACAGGCATTTTTAAACAATTAGGTCAGGAAGTATTAACATTGTGCTGCTACTTGTTTCTGCTTTCTCGTAGTTATCGTTATTTGTTTCTTATAATTGTGTAAAATGTTGGGGGTTAGTCATTGAGGCTTGTTTATTTGCGCTGAAGACTCAATAAAACATTTTTTAACTATTTTTCGAACAATTTGTTGCAATTGATTTGATCTTTTTATTTGCCTGAATCAGTTATCCTTAAATCACATACAGAGAAAAAAAAATACTTTTACACAGCAGAGAGATCTGTAACCTGAAAGATTTTGTTATGGATAGTTTTATCATTTGACCTATAAATATAATTACTGTTAACAAGGGATATCATCATTTAACCTTTCAAAATGTATCAAATTAAAAAAAGCAGGCTAAACTTTTACAAGCCTAAATGTTTTTGATTACCCTCAAAGATGATTGAAGCCTTTATTTCAGTTCTACATGATGATCGTTCTCTTACAGCCAACACCAATATGACATTTAAGACTAAAATTTTACATAAAAACTAATTTAAAAAATGTTAATACAGAAAAGTGGGCCTAATGAAAAGTACAATTAAAACCTGCTTAAAGGCTGGGATTTTCAAAAAATACTTTTAATTTGACATTTTACATCATCAAATGCAGTCATATTCTAATTTATTTAATGTGACTGTATATATTGATCGGTTAATAATTTAGCTAATGCATTAGCTATACCTCTGCTACTTTTTCCTACTGCTCTCCTTTTATTTCCTGCCTGCAATCACTGCTGCCATCAATGTTTTGTTCTCCATATATACAGTTTGTTAAAGTTACACCCGTCCCTTGTTTCTGTGTTTAGCTGTGACACCGTTTTAGAAGGGGTCCACCAGTTGAGCTATTGCTCGTAATAAATTCGTCTTCTCTCTCTCTTTAAATTATAGACTTTGACCTGTCTTTCTGTGTTTACTATTGTCTTTCTCATGGACCAAGTCACCGAAGGAGCTACTGCTGCCACTAAATGCTGAATATGTACTCCGTTTTTTATCTGATCAATTTTACCACCGACTCAGAGTTCATTCATTTATCTGCGCTTCTCCTCAGATGAAGCCACTGCTGTGATTCATTGTGTTCACCTTTCCTTTGAGATAGAAAACATACTCTTGGTCAACACCTTATCTTTGTTGATGATGGTGTATAGTTAAAATAATGGATTGGGTTCTAAGTGCTCCATGGGTTCTGAGTTTCTGATAACAGCTTGACTTTGATCAACACCTTGTCTGTTTTTCTGGGGGGGGGGGGGGGGGGGTTTAATCAGTTTTGTCTTCTCAAACCCTAATTCAGTTGTCAAAGAAGTCCGCTTGAAGACAGTCAGAGTCCACGCATCTTTATTTGTCAACATTTTGTCTAAAATGTTTCTTACAAGAAAGACAACAGTAAATTAGCAAAAGAAACTGTTTAATTAAAATAAACTATCAAAAAAAAACATTGGTTCAAAACGGCTAATTGAAAACAGTAAAAGAAAGTGTTCCAGATTTATGATCCTCCTGATTAAAAGAGACCTCAAGTTCCTCCAGCACCTTGCGTGCATGATCCCAGAACCAAACTGGTCAATGAGGAATTAATTATCTGTGTGACTTTGCAGGATTTCCGGTTCATCTCATGCTAAGCACTCATTAATGAGCTTTACTGATGATGGGGTGAACACTTACACTGAGTCAGGTTCTGTTGAAGGTCTCTTCCTGTTCAAAGTGACTCATTCTTTTTCCTGTCACTGCCTTGGAAAGAGCCTTTGGACGGCATTTGTGCTGAATTGTTGCGTTTGTGCTAACTCTATTGTATTGAAACTGTAATGAATCAAGTCCATACATCTGGCAAAATAGTTAAGATGCCATTTTAAACATTTAACTGAAGGGCAGATTGGTGGGAAGTTCCAGCTTCTCAAAGCAAGCATGTTCCTGATTTGAGTCGGAGCTGCAGCCTCGTTGTGTGCACTTTCGTTTCCTCTAAAGAGAATCAAAACATTTGCGTAAAAGGTTACCTTCTGACTCTAGGTGGGCAAATCATGGTAAGGATATCGTACATGCAACTATGCATCAGAACTTAAAGATACAGTTTTTTATTTCCTTTAGTAATCAAAGGTACAATTGGAGCAACAACGGTTATTCTTTATCTTTTTGGAGACACTCCTGCCAATGATTTATTACTAACAACTGCCTGTAGCCCACGCCATCTTCTTTGTTTTTCTTTTGATGTAATTAGCATCACGAAGTGTAGGGATTGTTATTCCTGCATTAACACTCTAGGACTAGGTCCTCCATCTCCCGCTTATTTGCCGACTCATATGCCGTATCATCTGCGTACTTCACAATTAGACAGCCTGGTTTCTTAGCAGAGCAGACATGTGTCAGCATAGTGTAGAACAGGGGGCTGAGGACACAGCCCTGAGGAGCACCAGCTTTGAGGGTGTTGGTGAAAGAGGATCCTTACTGACTTTGTTGGAATCCAAAGTTAAATTCTTTGTTTGTACCCACAAACTTGGCAAATAAAGTCTGATTCTGACATTTAGGCCCATTTAGTCAAGTCCAGTACTAAGTTGCAGAGGTGCTTGTACCAGTTTGCTGACTGACGTTTAGGATTGAATCGTGTTGGATGCAGGACTGAAGTCCAGGAAGAGCAGATTTTTCTGATCAGAACAAGACGATGCATGTTCACTTCCATTGCATGTGTTTTCTTTTGTTTTCTGTGCCAACAATTGTTCATTAGCTGCATGATGCTAATTACCAAAAGTATTAAAACTATTAGACTTTGACCAGATCTTCATTAATAATGCTAATGTGAGACATCAAAGGCAGAACTACAGGTGAACAGAAACAGAAAACTAGGAGTTTTTCAGGAACCGTATTTAAAATGTGAAACTTATCTACTGCTTATTTAAAGTGACACATTTAAAGCCTATATTTATGTGAATGTTCAGGATTTTGGTATACAGCAAAAGAAATGTAAAATTAAGATTCTCAAAAAATATGTCTCTAAACATCAACAAGGTAATTTATTTTTAACAAAACTGCTATATCATGGTAATGGACTTGAAGTTTTCCTGTTTGAAATAAAAATAAAATAGAAATAAAAAAAATCTCATGGACGGTTAGCAACAAGAAGAATCTGACCCTTCACGGCGCTGTGTCCAAGTGTTATCAATGGAAAGTTTAGCCGATGAAAGAGCTCTGGTAGAACTGGTGCACAAGCAAAAAAGGATTAGTAGTGGATCCTTTAAAGACTGTGAAGCAACAACTATTATACAGGGAGATATTCATAATGTGCAAACTGCAGGTTTAGTCAGTGCTTTTAGAGCCACCACACACAGATGCCCCAGTTTGTGTTAAGCCACTCCTGCACCAAAGACAACATCGGAAGCTTCTTACCTGAGCCAAGCACAAAACTTGGTGGTGGTCTAACTCCACTTTTCAGATAAAAGTAAGGATTAAAAAGGTAAATTTTTTATTTATTTGGCAAATCACGATCCAGCGGTCTGTAGTAAGAATGAAGAGATTCAGAATCCAAGGGTCCAGTGTGAAGTTTACACAGTCAGGGATGATTTAGGAAGTCATGTCATCTGCTGGGTTTGGTCCAATGAGTTGCTTTAAGGATGTGAGGATTTTATTTTTTTGCCAAACTTGGCACAACAAATTATTATCAAGAGGAACTGGAGTGACAGCATTTTCAACAATGCAGACAGGTCTTTATAAAAGCAACTTGGGCTTCTGTAACATGTCAGCAGAGCCACAGACAACCCAACATCCTAGAGTGCTCAGTAATTCATGCCAAAGGAGGCCCCTGTAAGTATTAAGTAAATATACTATACACTACAAACAAGAAACTACTATATTGTTGTCTTAAAGCTAGGGTTGCCGATTTCACCGGAAGTTTCCTCAATTCCCTTTTTGAATAACTGTGCATGCACAAGTATATAACATCTATAGATGAAAGCAGGACCAAACTTTGACCAATCGAAAGGCAAAGATTGTTTTTTACAGGCCTGCAGCTCCCACAGAGAAATATTTTTAACCTCCTATTTTTAACAAAAAAGTGTTTCTGAACAGGATTACCAACTATAGCTTTAATTGTCTATTTAAAGTGGCTCTCTCTTGGAAATGAGACCTTTTGCTTCAATCAGATTCCAGAATAGATAAAAGGGAAATATAAAAAATACTACTATACAGTACATGGACAGAACTTTCAGGAGGAAAAGCATTAAATTGTTTAAAAAAAACAATGTTTCATTAGTTCTTTTGCAATGTTCTAATTTCTTGAGAGCGTGACATTTGGGTTGTTGCTAGTTTTAACCCATGACTATCAAAACTAACCAAATAAATATTTCACTCGGTACTCAAAGCATCTTCATCCAAAAAATAGAGTGTTTAACCCAAAGCAAAGCCTGATTCTTCTCAGGCTACACAGTTCAGTTGTGCCGGGTAAATGATGCATCGCTGCAGTATCCAAACGAGATCCAAACCGTTTCCATAATCTGGAGAAAATGTCGGCAAAGCCGTGAAAAGCACAGGATTTTAAACACGGGCATTGTGAGAGAGAAACAGCCGGATGGGTTTGGCAGAATGAAACGTTTTAATGTTTCAGAGTCGGCCTCGCCCCCAGGGAATGGAACGATATGGGCTCCTAATTGACACCGGGTCAACCGGCTTCCTCACTCACACACTCTCACGCTGCTTTCTGTGTCGAGCTGATTCTGCTTCCGCTGGCCCTCTCTCTCTCTCTCTCTCTCTCTCTCTCTCTCTCTTTCTCTCTCTCTTTTTCTCTCTCTCTCTATCGCGCGCACACACACACAAACATTCACATCTTACAGTTTTTCCAGTAGACAGGCCAGTCCAGTTCTGGATATTAGTGGACAAACAAAGGCCTTGCTGTCTGGGCATAATGATAGATGACCACCAGGCCCATATTTTACAAGGATTTCACAGGAGTCCCTTCCAGTAAATAACATTCTCTCCCACACAAATCAGTCTTTTGAATTCTTGAAACAAAGTGAAATAATTGTATTAAGCCTGAATTTATTAGCGAGAAAGCAGTAGTTAATGACAGTGAATGTGATTAGAAGGGGTTTGAATGCTGTATTAGTGCCTGGATCATCGGACTGACGAGTCCCTGGTGGTCATTATTGTTCACTTCGGTAGTGTGTGGACATATTGAGCGCAGCAGTTGTCACGTTAAATCATGTTTTGTGCTTTTAGTGCGACTGGATTGCTGCGATACCTTTTCAGGGAGTAAAAGTCTGCATTAACGAGTCATTTAGAGTTTTCTGAGTGCTGACATCTTGTTTTCAGAAAAACAGAGATGAAAAGGTACTAAAAGGCCTGGCATCACTGTTTCAACTTTAACCAACTTATTTAAGGACATTTCAATGGCTGAAAGTCGTTTTAATTGCCTCTAATGCTGTTTTAAGGCTTCAAAAGGGAGCAAAATAGACTGTTGCTTTTTCTGATAAACATCCAAGGTATAGCACAGGCCTTTTGGGTCAAAAGAGTCCAAGGAAGTTATGACATCTTTTAGCACAAATGTTGAAAAAGTTTTTTAGACAGTAACAAACTTTATCAAGAAAAATAAAATCTATTTTGAACTTTCAATTGGTTGAATCAAATGATAGTTAAAAGTATATTTGTTAATCCTGTTTAAATGAAGCAATCTGAAGAAGACTTTTATTTGCTTGTCTTTTCATCAGAAATCTTCTAAAGACCGTCTCAGTCTCACTGTACAAGTACGTCTTTAAATTCATCACAAAATGTAGTTTGTCTTGAGACAGAACTTTGTTTGGGCTCTGGACGAGAAAAAACACCTTAGAGCTAAATCTTGCACTGGGAATAACGTCTCAGCATGTCTGGATATTTAAAACACATTTTTAAACAAATTTTCTAGTACAGAAAATGACAGATTCACATGATCTCATAACTTGTCAGCTTGGTGGAAATTTTTTTTTGTTGAAAAATCTACAGTTGTAGAGTTTATGTGTGTAACTTGGCACTTTATATTATGTGGGTTGGCAGTAAGTTAGCCAAAGTGAAATTCCAAGCATCCCACTTCCTATTTTGTCTTGCAACCAGGTGTCAAACTTGATTTGTGAAATTTGCTCCTTTCAGGACAAAAATAATTGATTAAGTTGTGTTACAAGCACACCCTATTGCAACAACATTGAAGTTGCCAATTTACTTAAGAAGTTTAGACAAAAGTTCAAGCTCCGGCGCCCCTGCATCCAATGATCGCCTTGTCACGTGTCTGCGCCCCAGCCAATCTGCGTCAAGTCTTCTTCCTACCATCCAACAAGACTCTGGTTGTAAGGTGCTCCTTCCATGGATACCCTTGATATTCAGCTGTGCTTCGACCCTCCTCCACTCCATCTCCACCTTCATGCTCACAAGTTTCACCTGACTAGTTGTCCCTAATGTCCTCCACCACCAGTGACCGGACCCCGGGAGGAAGACTTCACTAATACTAATCCCAAAATGAATGTCCAAGCTCATAGACATTCACAGCTTTTATGTCTTCTGCCGGGATCCGAGCGCCAAAGAGCTTTTCTAATTTATGTCTAATTGCCTGTTTTTGCCTGTGTGGGTCTGTCCAGGTTGAAGTGCTAATGTTACATACATGAGTTTTACATAAACAGTAGAAATGCCCAAATTTCCTTCTTTCTATTTCAGTAATAAGCAGTCATCTATAAAGTTCTGCTATTGACTTTCAATTGGGAACCTGCAGCTACTGCAGAACATAAGGAGGAGGGACGAATGAATGGATGGATGGATGAAGGAATGAAAAGGCAAAAAGGTGGATGGACTAACCCTAACACTAAAAAAAACCCGAGTAGCTGAAGAAAACCTGTAAATATAAATGTTTTCCATACTCCTGGCGAATAATTTAATCACACTTCCAATTTTGCGGACCGTATTGGGACCTCGGGCATAAATTGCTGGTAACCATGGAAGATAGACTCAGACCTTTTTCACGCTACTCCAGCCGCAACATCCTCACCACGCAAAGCTGCATTTTATTCCTGCCTGACCATTACAGACTGAAGAAGTCCAAGCTCCATCTTTATCACTGAGATCACAGCGCTGCAGGTATAAAAATAGCTTGGTTTGCAGCCGTAAAATAAAAAGGGATCAAGAGATGTAGGACGTGAAGCTGAGTGCTTTCTGATCATATCCGCTGCTTTTCGGTGAACCTGTTAAACTGCCGGCTTCATCTTTCAGGTAGCAGCTGGGATCCTGCCTCGGAGGTCAGCATCACGAGATCCCATGGGTCTATTCAGTTCCTACTGTTCAACACTTGAAACTGATTTGTAAAATTTGCTTTTTACTTAAAGTAGGAAGCAAAACAGACATAACAGAAGTTTCTTTTAAGGCTACACCATGTGTTATAATTGCATAACAGAGAAACTGTGGCACCAGTAGGTAGAGGTGGTTAATAGCCACCCCTACAAATTTGGAAGGCCTTCAGGGACTGCAGTAGTTTTCTTTCTTTTTTTATTACCACATATTTTAGTTACAGCATAAATTTGAAGTCTGATCTCAAGCTAACGGTTAAGTGACCTTGTAAACATGTGCACAAGTAAAAGAAGAAACGTCGCGTTCTGCATCCGTC
This sequence comes from Fundulus heteroclitus, assembly GCF_011125445.2. NCBI lineage: Eukaryota > Metazoa > Chordata > Actinopteri > Cyprinodontiformes > Fundulidae > Fundulus > Fundulus heteroclitus. The sequence continues at coordinate 2,672,893 of NC_046369.1, forward strand.
CCACACAAAAATGAGACCTGCTGGAGTTGAGGGACCCGCAGATGGAGGCCACGGCTCGCAGAGAAAGGAGCGCAGGTGTCAGGGGCGACACCGGCAGATGATCGGCGCCCACCACGAGACTTTCAGCCCTCCGATTTCATAAGGTGCGGCTCGAAAAAAACACGTCTCGCACATCTGAACAGCCCCGCAATGGCATCTAATCAGATGCCAGAGGAGACGGTGGTGTCAGGGCACTGGAGAAAACACGCTGATTCCCCCACCGGCTGTATTGTCACTAAACGGCGTTTCTCACTATGGACCGTAAATGATTTAATTTGAGCACCAGATGTGGCGCTGAGATTTTGCTAGCACTCGTCGAGAGAGGCAGAGGGAGGAAGAGAGGGACGGGGAGAGGGAGGGAAGGAGAACGATGAAATGACAGGAAGGAGAGAAACAGCTTGGCAGACCGACAGCCAACAGCGGCCCAGGCACTTGACAGAGCTTTCAAACACCATGATTGTGTGAGTGTGTATGCTCACGAGTGTTTTTTTCCACTTGTGTATCATGACAGCTGAATGAAAATCAATCTGCTTCTACATCTGCCATCTTGAGTGTCGGGGAGCGCAGATGGGCCTTCCCTGTCACACTGAGCTAGCTGGCAGCAGACCAACGCAGGTATTTCCACCTCTTCTTTCTCCTCCTGTCTTATCTAAACCACATCTTCTCTTCCCCTCTCCTCTCCTCTCCTCTCCTCTTCGCTTCTTTCCTTTCTTCACTATTCAGATGCAAAGCTTTGAAGAGTTGGGAGTTTTTTTTTTTTCGTTCTGTGCTGACATCTCCGAGTCACTCTGACAGCAGATGTTTTTGGCCTTTCGAAGCGGCAATCTGGGCTCTAATCACCCTCATTGACAGCTCAGAGGGCCCCTGTTGCAGCTCTGAATGGCAAATTAAAGCGTTTTTAGATAACGTTGGTAATTGACTAAATCGTTTATAAGCCTGGAGATCACGCTTTTAATCTCCAGCCTAACATGACGGATCAGTAAAACGAGACGCGTGTTTGTTTCGTGGCACGTTTCCTTGCCCCCTCCATCCAATTTGGGTTTCTTTCCGGACACGCGGCAGCACGCCTGACGCCTAAAGATTTGCCCATCAGATTAGCAAGCGCTAATCGTTCGCCGTGCTGCACTGCGTCTCGGTGTCAAGGCTTTCCAGTCGTCCTCCCTCTTCTCTCATCTTCAGAACTCATCTCATCTCTGGCATTAACTCCATTAGCTTGGTAATTGGCTCTTAAAGGAGCGTCCACAGACTTCGAAGGCCACTTAATGTCCATCTCCATGCCTCCCTTCGCCCCTCTGCACCCCCGTCGATCATCTACCTTCCTCAGTAAATGGCATTAACTAGTCCTGCATAGAATCTGAGGCCATATTAGTGTTATCCTTCCCCTTCAGCCTATTGCCAGGCTTATGAGTCCCGATCGCTGGAGACGATACAGCTAAGTGGATATTTTTTCCACACATCGCTCCCAAATAGGCCTCTAAATAAAGCCCAGCTGTCAGAGATGAATATGTAAATTCTGCATATGGAGATCTCCCGTCATTTTTTTTTTCAGACCAAGACCAAGAAACCAAATCTGTATTTAAAAGATGTGGATATGGACATTCAGCTCATCATCACAGGCAGCCCTCCTCCTCTTCCTCCTCCTCCTCCTCCTCCTCCTCCAAAGTGTGAGCCTTGCTTTCATTTCTACTCAGATAAAATAAAATGCGATGGTATTTCTCTCTAGTCTGGAAATTAAACTGTTGAGGCAGCAGATGGGTTTCTCTTGGTTTCGCTGGATTAGGCAATGTTTTTGTGTGTTTGGATTGAATTTAGGCCCTAAATTATTATTGTGTAGGTTTTACCTGTGACTAACATATTATTTAGTAGGATTGCACTAGAAATGACTAGAAAAAAGGTAGACAAGAAGAACTGAAAGACGAGAAGAACTGAAAGCACCTCTTAAGGACATGATTTCTCAAGTTTATACATTGCTCCTGAATTAGCCAGGGTTTTATTTGGGTTAAAAACCGTTTTGTCTGCACAAACATGATATATCCAAATATTTGTTCTCTTTGCAGATGTTGTTTTAAGGGGTGGGGGTTGGGGGAGGTCCAGCGGGAGCCCCAAACAGAGGATAAATCTAGAAATGTGTCAGTTCAATCAGTGCCTTGGTTGTAAAATTGTACTTTTATTTTGGGTTAAACCTAAATTGACGGCGTTTGGTCAATGCAACAGAACACAGGTGGCTGCTGTAGGCACTGAATGAGTGAACACACATAGTAATAGCAATTTGATAATAAAACTTTTCTGTCCGCTTGTAATAGAAATCCGGATTATAAACAAAGACAAGATGCGGCCTTTAGGAACACCTTTACCTGCTGTCATGTGTTTACTGTTTAAATAGGAGAGGGGAAGTCTTTAAAGCTGGTAATATATTCATGTAATTATCAAAATATGTTATGCAATCATGTATTGGACATTAGATTTGGGTTTTGAACATCTCACTTAACTCGTATATCCTAACATTGAAATGTATGACGACGGCAACGTTTTTGTAAATCATTTCTCTCTTCGTCACCTTGAGTTAAAATCATCTGTTTGGATCTGAGCATCAAAGATGGCCAAATCGTCCCGTAATCACAGCAGTCCATCTCTCTTCTGGGAAGGCAGTTTTGATTTGTAACAGAGATTGAGAAGCACAATTTCTAACTTCTTTCTCTGCAAAGGCTTTAGTCATATTAGGGCTGTTCGTTAAAGTCAGTCTTCTCGTTGTCTTATTTTGACTAATGTGACTCATTAAGACTATATAAAGTTTCTGTAATGAGTTGCATTTTTATTTTTTTGTTCTTCTCCAACAGCTCTTGAAGGGTTCCTACAAGTTTTGTGTTTTAGAAAGGAGTTTTAGAAGCCTAGAAGTTTTTTAATTATAATTGTGGACCTGTAAATATTTAAGTATGAGTTTGTTCCATGAATCAACTCAGTAGTTAAGGTGTCGCTTCTGCCAAAAAAACAACTTTTTGAAGCCTTACAACGTTTTGGTATGGAGACAAATTCAAATCATCTCAATTTCTAAATATTTAAACACCTGTAAACCCTAGACTGGATTATTCTGCAATAAATACTGATTATCTATTTAATGTATTTAAAACCTTGATCTAAAGGGGTTTAAATGAGCATTCAAACACTTTTTTTGATTTATCTTTAGTGTTGTGCAGTCATCTTTGGTTTCTGTCAGTAACTCAAATGCTAAAACAATAAACTGGAATAAAATTGCCACAAGTTAAAGAACATCTACACGTGAATCTATGTAAAAAGTTTTATATTGTTTAGACATTCTGATTTTTTCTTAAGTGACTGATAATGGGATGGAGTATGAACCTTTTCCCTCCACATCAAATGTTATTTTTTTAAAGCTTATCCAGGGTTGGAAGATGAACAAAACCACTTCTATTGTTTCTGAGACGGTGGGAAGTCAGGTATCATGTTGTGGTAAGACCCGTTTCTATCAGAACCAGAGATGGACGCGGTAATATGGAGCGATTTGTCCTCTAATAATTTATTAACATTCACTGAGATGAGGCCGTGCAACAAACAAGCCGACACATCAGAAACATTTCTCTGGATGTTTCCTCTCTGATGGTTTTCTTAATCCTTCTGCTCGCTTCTTTTCAGCCAGGCCCGCGTGTTTGTGGGCTGTTTTCCAAAAGCTCCTCTATCTGTTGTCTAAAACCTTGGTGGCTCTTCTGAGGGATTTTGGAAACAGAGTAATTAGTTAGTGATAGAGAAGCTGTCGGTGTGAAATGATAGCTGCTCCAACCACCCCCCTCCACCCCAAGAGAGCGACAAATCAATCAATAACCTGCTGATTTATTTCACATCCTTATCGTCTAATTTAATTGCCGCCTCTTTTGTATCTGTGAAGTCATAGGGGAGGAGGTGGTGGTGCTGAGGGGAGATAAATACAGCGAGGGTGGAGAGCTGTTGCGTTGGAGGAGGAAGAGGCAGTGAATTATTTATTTTTTTGTTGTTGTTTAGCGTTCATGTTGTGTTTTTCTTCTTTTTTTTTTTTTTTTTTTGCATCATGCATGGAAGCATTTTGCAGTGAGGCGTTGGGAGAGACAGCAGTCCTCTTTATATTTAGCCACTGCTGCAACGCCGCCTCCACTGGTTCACACCTCTGGAAGAAACACACACCCACTGGAGGAGAGAGAGGGATGAGCAGTCCTTTAGCAAATTATCAGAAAGAAAAAAAAAAAATTTAATTAGCAATATAAATGCCAGGCAAAGTACATTATGTGCAATTGTCTTGCTATCTTTCCAGAAATTAGTCTTTTAAAATGAATTTGCTGTATTAATCTTCTCCTGAAATATTTTTGATCACTGAATTAATAGTTTTGCATTGGGAGGCCGTGTTTTTTTTAGGTATTCATTGACATAGGTGATTGCCTCTTAATTATGACAGCGTCCTCCTCCTATCCGCGCCTATTAATTCCTGTGTTGTGGCGTCGCCGCAGCCCGCTGCCTGGCCCTGTATCTACTAATTACTTCTCTAATTGAATTTGCTCTCTGTTGCCAGGCTGTTTTTTTTTTTTTTTTTTTTTAAGTGGCTGTTTGTTGCCGGGCCTCATTGTGTCTTTTTTTGTGACAGCTAGCTGCTCACTGCCGCGCTGACGGGAACAGGATGCGCGCTCTCTCGGTGTTCGTGTCTCCCCTTCTGTATCATTACCTATACCTCCCAGACCTATGTAGTGTTTCCAGGATAAATGATGGGAGGGAAATTAATTAATGGGAGCCGGTGAAACAATTACACCCCCCCTCCCTACTCCCCTCGCCGCCGCTGCCTTGCGCCTTACTGTCATTGGTTCAAGCCTCTATAGGATTGTTGTGACAAAGAGCCCGCTGCTTTTCAACCTCCAAGATCAACGATGGCATGTGTTTGGCAGGGTGATAAACAAAACGCAGGCTCTTTATTTAGCTGTTATTGCACCGATACCCACGTCAAAAAAAGCTTCAGCTACCTTTCAGCTCTATCGAGTTGAGTGAAACTTGCTTTAAAATACTTTATCTTGTCTATCCACGCTGTCACCTTTCCTCATTTGGATCATTTATCTCTTGAAAATAACAAAATCCTGGGTAAAGGCAAACCAGTGCAGTGATGTCAGAGCTGAGGCTCTTTTGAAAAATACGTATCTCTTAGCGGAAAGGTCGTGTTTCAGACGTGAAAATGGCCCTGCATACGGATGCATGTGTGCCAGCAGGTCCCTTAGATAGTCTTTGCAGTCAAACAGACCGTTGAGCCGGTTGGGCGGTGTAAAGGTGCCTGCAAGGTCCCACTGGTGTCACTAACAGAGAACATGCGGGGGAATGGTGGGAAATGTCCATTGGTCTTATATGTTTTGAAGGCTGGTGCAACTATACATGTGTCATGTTTTTGATCTGATTAGGTTGAAGGATTTTTAAACAACCTGAGGAGGAATTACTGTTGCAATGGAGAGCTTTGCTTGGATCTCTATACTTGGGTCAAAGGTCAGACACCTTTACAACCCCTGATAGTCTCTGTCATTCTTCAGGGTAGCTGAACTGAATTAGTTTAGAGTCATGAAAGCACCATCAACTTTCAAATCAATATACATAATTTTTTTTAAATACACTATAAACAATCTGTTTTGCTTTTTAAAATAAAGAAAAAAAAATCTTTGTTTTTAGCTTTTAAAATGAAGAAAATCATTCAAATTTTAGATAAAAAAATGGTTTCTTTATTGGAATGATAATATTTTATAGAAAAGTATGTGGGGAAAAACAAAAAACTGCTTTGTTACACCACTCCCAAGACTACGGCATTTATTTATTATCAATCAATCAATCAATCAATCAATCAATCAATCAATCAATCAACTTTATTGTCAATTTCTTCATATGCTCCAGACATACAAAGAGATCGAAATTACATTTCTCACTGTCCCACGGTGAAGACAAGACATATTTACCAGACTAAGTATCAGACAACATAACATTCAGATAAAAGTAAATAAGAGGGCACATGCAGTGAAGAAATAAATAAAAGCAGCAAAATTTGGTTTTAAAATTGGACATGGACAGTCAATAAAATATTAAATTTTAAAAGTTTTGGTTTTAAAAATTTTGGTTTTAAAATTGTACATGGACAGTCAATAAATATTAATGCAAAAATAAAATATTAGTACAAAAAGTTCTGTTTTTTAGTATTAATAGGAGTCATTATGTAAGTGCTGTATTTTCTGGATAAAAACAACAAGTTTCAAAGTGCAAAAGTGTGCAGGTGGAGTACTTTACATTTTAAAACATTGCTCAACTCTTTTTCATTTTTGGCCAAAGTCATTAAGAGCCACAGAGGAATGTGTAAAGAGCCACTTGCAGCTCTGGAGCGGCAGGTTTCAGACCCGTAACCTAGATCAATGGTACCGAAGAAGATGAAACAATAGTTGCCACATCACAGATTCCTTCTGTTTTTGTCTTTTTGTCAGTGTTGAATAATTTAAGATTATAGCTGTGTAATTATATAAACGCACACCATTGAAATGATGTGCGTTCACACAGAACACGACAGAGACGTTTGAAGCGTGTGATTTACGTTATCCCTATGTAAGGGTGCGTTCAGGAGCGAATCAACAGGATGCGAACGGCACGGATTGGGCAAACAAAGCGAAGCAAAACTGCGACTAGAACAAATTACGGTCGCGTTCAACGGTCTGAACTTTTCTGTCAATTCGCGTCGTGCTAAAGGTCCTCCTCATCCATTTAAGCACAGAAAATGTCCTGTATATGTTACAAATTTAGACGGGACAATTAGGTTATATTTCTATTGAGAAATGATAGATTTACTAACTGAAGATGCCCGTAGTTCTTGTCCCAGAGGGATCCATCCCCCAACGCAGGGTAGTGGCTCCTTATACTGGGCCAGTGGAAAGAAAGAGGTACCGCTTGTTCGGCTTTCCACATTACATACAGCACCATTTGGTAAAATTAATCTCCTTCTATTTTAATAATGCGGTTACGCTTGCGGGGGTGAAAATCGCTGCATTGTCAGCGCGTTTTAGCGCTGACTGCTTGCGAGAAAGAGCCGAAATGTCAACCGACCAACAGCAGACAAACGCGATCAAGGCGAAACATTTGCACCAACGTACCTGGATAACTGGTGTTGGCACCCTTTTGCAGCAAAAACAGCCCCCAAGCATTTGGAATAATTGGTAATGAGTCTTTTACGTCTATGTGGTGGAATTTTGGCTCATGCTTCTTTACAGAAGTGGTCTTGAAACACCTAAATCAGACAGGTTTCAAGCATTAACAGCCGGTTGAAGATGATGCTGTTCAGCGGTGGACTGGCTGGTAGTTTTTGGATCATTGTCCTGCAGCACAACCCAATAACTGGTTTCCATCACTTGCAGGAAGTCATCCAGGTCTTGAAGAGGCAAAACAGCTGCATGCCATTAAACTACCCGTCACATGGTAGATTTTTCTTTTCCTGAAATGCTGTTATTTTCACTCCAGACACATCTCGTTAGAAGATTTCCCCCCAAAGGTCGTCATGATTGGATCAAGAGCCTTGTGTTTTCAGGGAAATGTGAAATGGGGGTTTTCTATTTAAAAGTCAGCAGAGGATTTAGCCGTGAATTTGGCCATAGCTGATACAGGCGAGGTCTACAAAGCTTTAGATGTCCTGGGTTCTTCTGAGACCTCCTGGATGAGTCTTTGATGCTCTCTTGGAGTAAAGTTGGTGCCAACCTTTCTGGGCTTTTCTCCATTTGTGGATTTCACTGTAATTCACTCCAGCCTCCTAGAAACGGCTTTTTAAACTTTTTTTAGACTGACAAACAACAGGGACTTTGTTTCTCATCTGCTCTTGAACTGCTTCACATCAGATCTTTACATCAGATCATGATGTGCTGCTTTTTGAGATCTTTTAACTTGATTATGTGAGACAGATTCTGTTTAAGTTAGTTTCTTTGTTCTGAATGTTGGCCAGTAATCCAAACTTTCCAAATATGAGCAATTATTTCATGTCTTCATAAGCAATTCATTTTTCACACACAGGTTATCATATGTATTAAACTGTTGTGTTATTCTGCTGCTTAGCTGTGACATTTATTGAAATCTTATTGACAATCTAAACCATGTCAGTGTTACAAAGAAGCACAAAACACAGAAGCAAACACAAAATAAATCTGTCAAAGGGAAAATACTTCTTTCTAGCAATATAAGACCCTTAAATGTCTGTTTTTTGAGGTCCAGTTAACTTAAAAAATAACTCTGTCCCAGATAATTCACATTTAGTTATCCAGTAATTTTATTTTTTGTCTAAATCTTCCTACATTCTAGTCGACCAAATTTACAGTAAGATTTGTAGGCTAAAATAAAATGAACGTTTTTTTTTTTAGGGTCTTTTACGTCTTTACAACACATAACAGACCAATAAACAGTTTAAGTTTCAGTTTTTGAAACAACTTTACTTGGATTTGCTTTTATAACAAAATTCTCTAAATCTGAAATTTTGAGCAAAATGTTTTTAATTAAAGCAATGGAAATTATTTTTATGACAAACACCCTCAATGATATCTGAACAAACAAGCAACAGACTCCTAAATAATATTCCCTAAGCTGTCAGAAACAGGAAATTAAAGCATTCCACTGCAAAAAGTGACAAACTTTACAAGTAAAATGAGGCAGTCGGTCCGTTTAAACGTTTGGCCTTTAGCTTCATCCTGTTTATCAGTCAGAATACTCATCTCACTTTTTTTGTGCCGTTCAGCTGCTCCTCTACTGTCTCCATGAAAAAGATTTGAGAGTCTGTTTTCTTGAGGCCTACTGTTTGGTTTTCCCGTTTCTGTAGAATAACTTTAGTACTTGGCAGCAAAGAAAGGTAGAAAAGGTGCGTAGAGATGCAGTCTACTGTGACCGAGGAGACTCTGAGCGAACATACTGACATCTACAACAAATATTAAGTAGTCAAGTCATGTTTTGCGTTGAAATCCAACTGAACCACTGATAAAAATCACTTGTGTTTTTACCTGTCGGCCAACACGAAGCATCTTTCCCTCTATCCAGCTCTCAGTTATCTGCCTTTCCCTTCCACCCTCCCTCCATCCTCAGGTCCTCCGCCTTTCAGGATCAAAACTTTGTCCTTCTTCTCCTCATATTGATTCCTTCAATCCGTCTTCATCCGTCCATCCATCTCCACTCTTCCTCTATTGATCCCCCCCGCGCTCCCTCTCTCTCCGTGCGCTGCAATCTGACTCCGTCTTTGTCTCCTTATCGAGGTTTTCGGGGGTTTATTCTGGCTGCTGTTATTGACAGGCCTCTCGCTCCGCAGCCAGTTAATGCATCCCTAATCCCACTTTTGTTAGTCCGGAATGTTGTCTCTCCGTCTCACATAACCTCACACGCGCACACACACACACATCTGTACATGCATTCTGCTATGGCACAAGCGTGTGTAGAGCAGAAAAAATAAAAAAAGGTAAATAAAAAAGGGGGGGCCACGCAGGATGTTGATCCTAGCTTTCTGTTTGTTGGGAAAGCCATCTATCAATCAGAACGGGGGCCGCTGTCTGTGTGTTTCTCTAAATGCGTGTGCGTGCACACGGGGCCTTGAGTGACAGGCTGAATCGTGGCTGAAGACGTTTGATAAGCTTGTATTGTCAATCGCCAAAAACCCCCCACCACACCCCCACCCCGCTCCCTACCTCCTTCCACACCTCCGCCTCGATAAGAAATACATTCGACTAGAGCTGATAACGGTGTCAGGAGCAGCAAAGCCCCACTCTGAGGAGACGCGCGCGCACCCCGCCGCGGGGAGAGGCGTCTTTCTTCAAGCACCTTCGCTGTAAATGATACTTTCAGCAAACACCGACGACAACACCACTCTGGGAGGAAGAAAAGAAAAAAGAAAAGAAGAGAAGCTAGATTCAGATGTGGCCTGTGTGTGCTGCAGGGTGTGTTTTAGGATGAATGACGTGCGATACGGCGGGAGGATATGCTAGGCTTATTGAATATGGTCTTAGTGATAGCACCGCCACGTGTGTTTGTGTTTGTGTGTGTTGTGAACAGCAGCGAGAGAATACAGCAATAGGCTTAGAGTGGCTGAAGCAGAGTGTCAGATTTAGCAACATAATGTTACCCAAGAATAACTGACAGCTCTGTGTGTGTGTGTGTGTGTGTCTACGCAAACGCTACGTACACGCAATTCCTCCTGCAGCAGGCTCATGTGAACGATGAATGTGCTACAATATATAAAAAAAAATAAAAAGTTTGTAACGTGTTTCTTAGTATTGAGGAAGACACCAGCAGGTGAAGGAATGTCGTCGCTGTAACAAGACGCATCAGCGGCGATTACATGCCAGTACAGCAAGTTCATGTTCTTCAACTTTTTGATGATTGGAGCAAAAAAACGTGGCTACACATGTAGAATAAATGTAGACAGTAGCTGAAATGTGGTGAAAATTTCAAACTTTTCAACCTAGAAGTTGTACAGAGTCAACAGGTCTTGGTAGCATTAGAGGGTTTGAGGAGCTGTTTGTAAAAGTCAGCATCTGTATGTGTGATTTTTAAGACATTTTTTTTACATTTTAAGTTTTCCTTGATGTGGCAGTAAGTTTTTTTTTATTTTTCTCATTTAAATGCTAATCATTTACAGATCATTTTTTTAACATCAGAATCAGAATCCACTTTATGTGGCAGGCATGAGGGCACACGTGAGGAATTTGACTCTGGATTGTACAACGCTCACGATGTGCTTCCTTCTACAATAACACAATAACACCAGTAATTAAATTCAAACAGTATGCAGTATTAGAAGGCGTATGAACACATTACAAAGAAGCTGACAAACTGAAGCAATAATGCAATGGGGAAATGAGGAGTAAATATTATTTCTATTTCTATCGTTGTTGTTGATATGCACATGTCGGAAGTGGATGTGATTGATTTCTGAACATATTGTAAGACATGATCTTTTACCTCATTATTCCACTCGTATAACACTTTGAATCACCCAGCACCATTCGCAGCTATTTTATGTGAAAAGGTGTGAAAAAAGCAGAGAAGAATAAATTCATCTTTCATTTTTGTTGCATAATGTCACACTAAATATTTATATATAAATAAAATACAACTGTTCATTGAATACATTTATTAAGCAAGGAAAAATAATCCTACATTAAGTCTATAGTAGGTAATCCTGTTCAGAAACACATTTTGCTGTATTGGGTGAAATGGTCCTTCCATCTTGACAGCAGTAAATACATTATGCATGCAGAAAAGGGAATGAAAAAAATTAGATCTCTGTGAGAGCTGCAGACCTGTAGAAACTTTGACCAATACCTTTTGGACTGAATGGCAGGGATTGGTCAGAGTTTCTCTCTAATTCTGGGGGAATCACCTTATCTACCGGTTGTCCCTCATGTCGTCATTGTGACACGCTCAGATAACTCCAGAGTGTGCGTGCTCGTTCCTTGCTAGTTTCCACTTGCTGGCTGCGCATTTCTAGTGTTTACGTATCTGGTTAGCTAGCTTTACTCTGGGATTAGCCCGTATTTCACGTCCTGTCCCGGGCGTCCCGGTTTTTTTTTTAGAAAGTGAGGAAATGTCCTGTTTTTTAACTTACCTTCATTGGACCATTAAATTGACAGGCACTAGGGCACTGCGCACGGCGCTGCGTGTGACGTAATCCCTGAGCAGCGTCAGTGCGGGCAGCCCTGTTATTAATCAGAAGATAGATAGCGCAGTGTTGCCAACTCAGCGACTTTGTCGCTATATTTAGCGACTTTTCAGACCCCTCCAGCGACTCTTTTTCAAAAAAGCGACTAGCGACAAATCTAGCGACTTCTGGAGACTCTGACGTGAAAGCACGTATCATTCATACTCTTGTCCTCCAGCGGCAGGTACTGCCGTGGGGCGCCTCCCCCGTTCTCCCCCTCCCGCAGGAGTCCCTCTCAGCGCTGCAGTCAGAGCCACAGCATGTTTACCCTCAGCGTCCAGACTGCAAATAAAGCGCACATGCGCCGGGATTGACGGCGCATGTTGATCATAAATAACTGAATTTGAAATATTTTATCTTAAATAAAAAACGGCATTTGATTCACACAGCCACATGTTCATGTTTTACAGTGATTTGTAGGCTCCTTAGTGGACCACAAGAGAAAAAAGAAAATGTTGAAAGGAAAAAATTTGTAACTCCGCCATAGTTTCTCTTTATGGTTCATTTTGCCGGTCTCAAACCCGGGTAAAGGAGGAGGGTTAGTATTGTAATAAAATAAACATTAATAAAAAATAAATAAATAAATAAAATAATAATAATAATAATAATAATAATAATAATAATAATAATAATAATAATAATAATAAATAAACATTAATGGACAGAAAAAAGTAGCTCTATATATATTCTGAGTGTTTTTTTCTCACTTTTTGTCTCTCTCTAACGACGTTATTTCTCACACAGCGTCAATAATATGCACATCACATCGTATGGCAGATTATGCAAATTAGGCGATGACGTCATTCAGCGACTTCTAGCGACTTTTAGACCAGCCAATAGCTACTTTCCTTACTGAGGAGTTGGCAACACTGAGATAGCGTGGCTGTCAGTACGCCAACAACATGCCGAAGCACAAATGTATGTTTACCGACGATTTATAAAAGAGTTCAAATGGTCGAGACAAATGGGAGGCCTTTATTGTGCTATTCATTCATTACAGGAATTGTTAAGCATTTTTTAATAAATAAATTTTGAATAAAATTATCATTTGTTATTGGAGTTATTGCTGTTGACTTTTACTGAAAAGCATTTTTAATAAACCAACTGTAAATATCATGTTATTGTAGGATTATGTAGGCCTATGTTAAGTGAGTGCATGCCATCTCTATGCATGGGAACAGAGATCCCCCCCCCCCCCGCTCCAAGGTGTCCTGGTATTCCGAAATGAAAATATGGTCACCCTATCGTTAGCTTAGCGGTTAGCTTCGGGATTAGCCCTTTATTGTAGCTCCGCTGCTATAACCGTAGACTTTGAATATGGCTGAGAGTCACAAAAAGCGAACCTCGTTCATGTTTATGAGAAGAAGAGAGAGAAATAAAAAATTGGGAGATTTTTTTTCATGTGATCCCCCTGAGGAGCCGATGAGCAGATATTCAAAAAGGGACTTGGGTGTTTCAAGCTCACATTTCTGGAAAAATGTAACCGATAATAGTTTTCAAATCACTGGTGCCACAATTTCTACCACTCCTAACAATCCCTATTAAAAGATGTATGTGAAGAACTTTAATAAAAATTAACATTAATTCATACTTTATTTTTTAACTGGATTGGACTTTCCTTTATTTACCGGAGACAAGGACGGGGTAAACAGGCAGGCGCGCTTCAGAAGCATCGGCAACAGGGCCGCCGTTCACCCTTGCCCTCATTCTACTTAGTTAATATCTAAGTTTCTTAAGTCCAAAAACTTGGACTTCTACAGATCAGCTGCCCTCCTTTCCACCAAAGACTACGCACTACAGATGCCGGGCTTCCAGCTGTCTCAAGTGGACCTAATCATCAGTCTCTGACAGGATGAAAAGGCTCATGCTGCAAACTATCTAATGTGTTATGGTATGTTCAAACATTATACATAATAATAATGACTTTTCTAAGTAATTTAAGCTTCAGTTGAAAGCAATGCATCAATTACATTGCAAATCAAGAGAGATTGCTGTTTTACATTACGTGATAATTCAACTTTCACAATAAAAAATGTAAAAAAATAAAATAATACATACACCATAAAAACAAATTGATATAATTTTACATTATAAACTTTTATATCACACTTGTCTAGTCAAGTGAGATGTCTGAACTAATGCTGTAAGTTTCACATTTTAAAGGGTATAAGGTTATTTTGCAAAGATGTTACAATCACAGAAAATCCAGCACCAAAATCAAGAATAATAAGCCAAAATAAGCCAACGCATGATTACCACAACATAAAAATGATGAAAGGATTTATATTTCATGATGTATTCAGGATGAGATGGAAAAAAATCTGAAAGAAAAGCAAACCTTGAAATCCATTTACATTTTAAGTTTGAAAAAAGGAATTTGAAAAGGATTTTTGAAAAGTACGTTTGAAATCAGTTTAATCTGAATATGCTGAATTTTCAAATAATAAAAAAAATGTAACAATGTTGACCATAAAAAAAAAATGTTATTGGACTTCTGTGCAGACCAACATTTTTACGAGTCGCGCAGGAGTGCAGAGAAAAGACGGTGACCTGTGAAGAGATTTCAGGAACGGGGCCAGGGCACAAAGTGAGTGGACGACGGCCAAGATAAAAGAGGAAAAGTGAAAAAGATAATGAAAGAGTGAAATTACCAGAGGGCACAAGAAAAGAGGGTTATTGTGCATGTGCATTAGCAGGGTGTATGATGAAGTTAGTTTTGTGCTGTGTGCAGTGACTAGGGGCTAAGGAGTCGAGAAGGGAGAGGGAGGAGGTGGGGGAAATCAATGGCAAATTACACGCGCTCGGCTGTTCCATTGTACAGTATGGCTGCTATATTCTAAAGAAGGCACTTCCAAGATGATGCAGCCAAATGGTGGATGGACTCCAAGATCATTTTTATTGATTTGGAGGAGCCATCAATCGAGTAGAAGGAGGGGAGGATGAGTGTATGTGCTTTGAGGTTGGGATGTGTGTCACAGGGCCAATACAATACCCACAGATCCAGGCTTTTTGTCCCTGTCTGCACATTAGTAACACGCCCTATCCCACTGCTTTTTATTTACATTAGTGCCTGGATGGCTTAACGAGGGACACTGAGAGGGTTCTCCATTAAAGAGCCCATCTAGAGGCAGATGCCTGCGTTGTTTGGGTTCAGGAGCCCAGAAATATTTGGAATTAAAAATTGACAATTGGAACATCTGCAGACTTGAGGCTTGCTGTCCAAGACACAGTCGAGAGATTTTACGTTTTAAATCTATAGAAGTGTCTGATTTAAAAGTTTCCAGTTATCTGGGAGTCTAAAAACTATTTTTATATTTCCAAAAAATGAGAAGGCAGAGTAATAAAAAAAAAACTGTTAAAACTTTATGGATGTTTTTTTTTCTTGTTTCTGTGATCAATGGGAAAATAAAATCAATTTATTCTGTTAGAGGGTGTTGGCAGATGGGTCTTTGGTGTATATCCTCACTTGTTACGCCGAAATATGAATAGCTTAAAAATAAACACCAAATTCTATTTTAATTGGATTAATATTTAAAAAAGCTAAAGGCTAGTTTAAATATAATATTACAACTACTTTGAAAGGCTGTTTCACTAAAGCATAGTCTAAAAAAACAGCCCTATAAAACAATAAAATGTACACAACAAATTATGCAGCAAACATTTTTACAATTAATATTATTCAGAAATTATTATTTTTTTATTCAATTCAGTACAATATATTATTATATTATATTCACTGTACAGGTCATATAAAGGCAGTCCAATTCTTTAAAGTCAATTCAATCAAATCATCCAGACAGATATGTCAAAAAGTTTTTAATCCATCCATCCATTAATCAATCCATCCATCCATCCATCCATCCATCCATCCATCCATCCATCCGCATATCCAAGATCTCAGGAGTCTCCACCAGTCGAATGTCATCAAAAACTTTAATGCCAGTTAAACAGATATCTTTGCTTTTGGTTCAGCTTTTTCTTTATACCGACTGACTGAAGCAGCGGTAAAATTTCTCCTCACACAGTCCCAGTCCATCCATTCTTTTTGTCCAATCAGTTTTGAAAGAGACGTCTAGATACCTAAATGCCTTTGCTTGAGGCAAAAACTGTGCTCCAACATGGAGGCAGGATTCCGTATTTTTACAGTTGATTCACTTTCAGTAGGATTTAGCATAGATTGGATATATTTCACAAATTTAAAATATTAGAAACAAGGTCGATGTCCGTGTCACTTTATTAATAACGCACATTTAAACCACACCAATCGGAGCCAAGCACAGTAAAACAAGGTAAAACAAACCAAGAAGCATATATCACTAAGAAAGAGAAAATAAAACTATTCTTAAAAGAAAATAAGATAAAAACAAAAACAGGATACGTACTCCCTGCAGTGCTTTAACCTTTTATGGTTGACTGTTGTAGGATCCAGCGGTTACGGCAGCTCAGCAACACTTGCTGTGGTGTTGCTGTCTTTCCACTACATGATGAAGCTCAGAGTGCAGCCTGGCAGCATTTAATGCTGCAGGTGTTAACCCTAGGCGTCCAAAACATGACGGCTTGGTTGAAGCAACACAACATCCTTGCATGATGATAATTGGATTACACTCACGGAACAACATGAGAAAGCAGAGCAGCGGGGATGAGTGATAATCATACTCTGATAGCATAATGTATTTTCTATTTAACACACACCTTCATGGCAGCTGTTGCCATCTGTTCATGGCGCACAGGGTTTATTTTCAATCAGCAGAGGAAACAAAGCTCTGAAACGTAGCTTTTCTGAAGATGTCAGTGCCGCAAACACAGTCATGGGCTATAACTTAAATTAAGAGAGTGAACAATTAGCGACAAATAGGAAAAAAAATTAGAAAGCTCCCATCCTGTATTCCTGTCCCTTGTTGACAAAGTTGCAGGCTTCTACAGGATTTAACCGTAGTCCCTCAGCTCTCTGTCCAGTGACCGAATGCCTGTTCTTCACATCCACCTGCCGGATAAACTCAAATTATGGTTTGTTAACGTTTTCCATAACTTCTTCAACGGCAGGGAAAAAAACAACCTCATGGATAAAACAAAGGCACTTGTGAAAAAATACCACAAAACCTTGACATGGTTCCTGCTTTGTGTTGACTTCTAAACGTAGCAAACGCCACAAAGTCACAGCAAACCCAGAATGACGTCTACAGCACTGAAGGTCTCAGTTTGAGTCAGTGACCACGAGTCAACAATTCAGCATCTGACAAACCGTTTCAGATGAATGATATCTTACCGGCAGACAGACATTGTAGTGGTAATCAGATGGTCTGGGGCGGCTTTGCTGTTTCAGGAATTGGACGACTTGCCATAATTGATAGTTGACAGGGAGCAGATTTCATGGTTCTATCAGAAAATTCAGAAAAAAGAACGTCTGGACATCAGTTTGTGATCTCAAGGTTAAGGAGCGAGACTGGCTAAGACTGGCCTCTGAATGGCTAAAAAAGGTTTGGAGTGCTCTAGTCATAGTCCGGTGTGATGCTGTGAAATAACCTAAAACAATGTGGCTGAATTTGTATCATTTTGCCAAGAAGAGATGCCCACATTTTTATACTGCAGTGTAGAGACTCTTTGCCAATTACCACAGATGCTTGATGCAGTTGTTGACCCCAAGCAATTGCTTCTTCACGTAGGTTCAGGGTGGCTTGGATGCATTCAGACCCGGAGGACAAATGACCAAAAGCACTTCTCTGCCCATTGTACCATGTATGACCTTATATGTAACAACATTGGACTTGATTAATTAACAGAAGGAGCAACATAAGGACGAGCCGAAGATGCAAACTCCATGCAACATGGCGCCTGTCCAGAAAGTCGACCTGGGATCCTCGTGCTGCAAGGCAACAGTGCTAAAAACTGCCCCGCTGTGCAATGACAAATCAGTTTAACTAAGAAAAGTGTTGTTTGCACTCACTTCTGCAATGCAGCCGACACGATACCACCCAAGACTGTTGATACGTCAATGGGAGGGGGCTAAAACACATCTGAAACCCCCTGCTCTCTCAAACCGCAGTGAGCGTACGCTTCAGGGCCTTTTTATGCCGCAAGTTGTGTCTAAGTTTAACTTTTCACTGGAAACTTTACGCTGGGACTGATTCTGTTCTACCTCCGTTTCACCTTTCAGGCCTTTCAACGCTGCATGTTTGGCACACAGTAATAAAGACAGTCTGCGTTAGACAAACAGGCTAGATTTATTTTCCCGGGCTCTGCAAGGCATTCTGTGTCTTTTGAACGCTGGTTGTGAAATTCAGCGGACGGTGTTTAAAGAGGACGGCTACAAGTACGTGTAAGTGTGTTCAGGGATCATTAAGCCACTTCTTGCTCTGACCGGCGTTTCCTGAATGCACACATTGTCGGAGAGGTGCCAAGTTTCTCGGCTGTAAAATAAACAGTGAGCCGTTTATGACCGGGCGGCGTGTTGACTGTGTGATTCTAACGATCAGGAGCCAGAAAAATGCCGAGCTTTTGCTTTTTAGTACAGTCTGAATAAAATCAGCTTGACTCTTCTGTGCTCCATAGCTGGATATTTCATTTAGCAATTTGAATTTTGCTTGTGGCCTTTAAAAAAATGTTAAAGACTCTTAACTGATGCAGTCTGTTGTATCTTCTTCCTAATGTTTTTATTTAAACTAATCCTGCTCATATATTTTATTACAAAACAACATGAGAACAACAAGAACAAAAAGTCTGTGATAAACCAAGCAATGTTCTTTGGTGTGATTGGTTGAGCTCACATAATTCTACTCAGTCACAAAGGACAAGTGGGTGGAGTATTTTGAAATATGTCAGTTTTAATATATCTAATTTTTTCTCTTTATGCATAATTTTAAATGAAATTCTTCCTTTAAATGGGGTTTACTTGTATTCTGGTGGCAGCATAAGAGTCTAACCTGTTAAGATGGTGAAGATGATCATTGACCCGTTCACTGTGACATAAGTTTTAAGTCAAACATGTAAGCTTGAACTCCTTAAGACTAAAGGCAACTTTTTTTTTTATTTGTCTAAATGGTTTGCCCAACTGTATTTTTGGCAATACCACCTATCGCTGTAAAAAGAGAATTCAGCTCCAACTTAACTGGTAACAAGCAATTGAATTAGGTTTACTCAACTTAATTTATTTACAATGGATGAACTTAACATTTGTAAACTAAATAAATGTAGTTGATTCAGTTACTTGTAACCAATTGAAGAAATTCATGGTTGGAGCTGCATCCTCTTTTTTTTTTTTTTTTTTTTTTTGCTTGTTTGATTTAATTCATGACCTGATTAAGGTACTAATAATTTTACCCGTTCAGAATTTCATAATTTGGTCATTTTGGACTCGTCAAACTCAACACTGGTGGCTTCAAAAGCCAAGAGATGTTTTGTTTGCTGTGTTTTAATTTGTGCCCACAGTGTGTTATTGTCCCGATCCCCGGGTGTTTACCTTTTGGTTAGTTTAGCTGCCTGGGGGTCTGTTTTTTTCACCCTTTTTGTATTGTTTATTAGTCTTTAGTTTGTTCTTTTCTTCTAGTTTGCTGTTATTATTTACTAAATTATTTACAGAAATTTTTGTTTCTGTTAGATATCTTGTTTTCCTGCCTATCTTTAGTTCAGTTGGCAGTTGATTTAATTTTTTTGGGGTCGGTTTATTCATTGTGGGTTTTGTATTCCTGTTAGCCTCTGGTTTTGTCCTGGTCTCCTACCATTTCTTTCCTCTCCCATTTCCTCTGCTTGGTCTCACCTGAGTTCACTAATCACCTGATCAACTCCACCTGGTTCTCTTGCTTTCTCTCTCCCTATCCTCTCAGTATTTAAGCAGTCTCATTTCATGTTGTTTGTTACAGCTTTCTTTTCATGCCTGTGATCCATTTTCTTCTAATAAATGTCCTTACCCCATTTACTGGGTCTGCATCTGGGTCCTCACTCCACAAACCATGACTGAAGGAACCTGTGACCAAACAAGAAATGAGACAGAATCTGAAACAAAATCTAATGAGAATACAAAAAAACCCCAAAAAACAATGAATAAACAGACTTTGAAAATAAACTAACTAAATTCATAATGAACAGACTACTAAATAATGACAGGAAACAAGAATGAAAAAAATAAATCTACAAACTGATAATCAACACAAAAAAGGATAAAAAACAGAAAAATGCACGATGCCCAGGAAATTTAACTAACGATAAGTTAAACATCAGGGGATGGTGACGGGTAGATGTTGTGGTGTGGTTGGACCCAAGTACAAAAACCAGGGAACAGGCTCAAGAGAAAGAGAGGCAGTAGTGAAGAAAAGAAACTGGTGAGGATGTAAAGAAGCTGACAGGCTTTGGAGCGTGGATGAGTGGCATGAGAACCAGGTCTGACTGATGAGGCGACTAAACACTGAAATTAACTCACAGCCTGAAATGAAACAGGATGCTAAAAAAGCAAAAGCTAAAGACTAACAAACAAAAAGATTACAAGTCAATAGAAAAAGATAAATAAATTATTTATATATATATATATATATATATATATATATATATATATATATATATATATATATATATATATATATATATATATATACACACACACTCTATATGGAGCACCTTTAGTGCCAGTAGGAAATAACCATAAACAATAAAATGTGAATCATGACACCCAGGAGATAATTTGTATGTAATGGGACTGCTGGTTATTTTTATAGTAACTTCCTATATACAACATTTCCTGTAAATTAATATTTTATGAATCTTAATATTATCCACAAACAGGAGGTCATTTAGGTTTGATCAATCAATCTTATCTTTTTTTTTCTCAAACAAGTTGACTAGTTTTTCAAGGGATCAGAACCACCGTGAATGCACTTAGGGTGTAAAATAAAGTCTTCAGAAAATAACGTAAAGTAAAACTGAATATTGCATAACATTTTAGGATGTTTTTAGTATCAAAATTTTATCAAGAAGCTTAACTACCAACAGAACAGCTGATATGGACTGGTAATACACATTTTTTGTTGTATTTGGCAGACAGGTACAAAAAGAAAGTAGGAAGAGACATAATGACAAAAGTAAAACATGTAAAAACAGGTGAAGTACTAATGACGCAAGCAAACTGTGTAACAAAGCAACTATCAAAGATTAACGTGTATGTCAGAAGTGTTAACTTATCAAGCTAAGGTCTTCCTGTATCAAAACAAGCTGTGACAACCAATGTCCAGCTTTTCACAAAAAGTCTGATATGTGCATAGAAAACAAATATCTACATACCTTTTTAAAACTAGATGGCGTATATCATTTTTCTTGTGTGATCTTTCGGAAATCCACACAGGAGTTCCAAAATTGATCAAAACTATTTCTTGTCTGACATAAATATTAATTAATTTGTGTGTTTTTTAATTATTTAGTACATTTTGTATGTCCCAAAAATATAAACACCCTTTGCGTTCCCAGA
The DNA here is from genome assembly GCF_011125445.2 of Fundulus heteroclitus. Classification (NCBI taxonomy): domain Eukaryota; kingdom Metazoa; phylum Chordata; class Actinopteri; order Cyprinodontiformes; family Fundulidae; genus Fundulus; species Fundulus heteroclitus. Next base: position 2,694,093 of record NC_046369.1, read on the forward strand.
TTATGAAGAAACTGTAATGGTGAGATTTAAATTGCGTCTAAAATGAGGAAAATGTGTTGAACATGGTCACATTTACCCAACCTTGCTTGTACCTACATGCGTCTCATGTTCCAGCATATGGAAAGGCTGGGGGGGGGGGGGTACTGGTATGTAACCACAAGAGAGCCAGCCCCTCACCAACCATCCAAATGCATCACAGAGGTTTGAATCTGTCAAGCTCATCCACAAACCTGGATGAACATGAAAACTCTCCCCTCTCTCTCTCTCTGCTCTCACCTCTCCCTCCTTCTCTTCACTAATCAGATACCAGGCTCAGGCACTTTGTTAGAAGACATGCCAACATACTCTCAGTGTGGACCGCTGCAATCTCTGTGTGCTTCTGCCAAGCCTAAATCTTCCTGGATCTCCTGTTGCCTTGGTGCCTCTCTACCCTGGTGACCATGGCTTATGTTCGCTAACACGCACACACACACACCAGCGGGCATTAATGTGTGGGTTTCGCTTGTGTTTGAAGCATCAACACATTCCGGAAGAAAAGCCTAGTTTTTTTTTCTGTTTAGAGAGCTTATTGGTCGCTAAAAAAAAAGGATGTGCCGCCATTTGAAGTGTGCATGTTTCTGAAGTAATTCTAGCATTAGCTTATGCGCCAGAATATGAGGTGACTGTATTTAACAAAGGATAATCTTGCAGATTGTAGAATATTTAGTCTGTTCAGCATTGATTGTTAACAACACAAGGAAAGTTCATAAACTGTTGCCTTTTCCCCCAGACCTGACGAACCAAATTTAGCCTGAACCTTCAAGAATAATTTCTTTTATCATTAAATGCAAGGTAAACATAGCAGAAAACTGTAAGACACACATAAGAACTTTATGCTCTTAGTGAAGGAATACTATTACTGACAGTATGAAATTGCTGAGATTAAATAAGTATAAATTGCATTAATTTTTGTATTTTCGGTTACTTTTCATCAACTGATTGATTAATTTATTCATATGTTGTTTCTCTTATCTGTTTCACTCATTTACACTGACAAACTCTTATTTGTTTGTTTTTTTCTGATCTGATCTGGGCTCTGAAACTATTTAGCAAGGTTAACACTGCAAAAAGGGAACTAAAAGTAAGTAAGAGTATCTTGAAATGAGTGTATTTTTCTTTGATTTGAGCAGGTAAATAAGACTTGTTACCAATGGAATAAGATCTTTTCACTGAAAATAGGGACAATTTATCTCCATCATCTTATTTCAAGTGAAAATATTCATTCCATTGGTATAAAGTCTTATTTATCTGCTCAAATCAAGGCAAAATACACTAATTCAAGAAAAGTTTACTTACTTTTTCTAGTCTATTAGCTGGATAGAGCCAGTTCCCAACAAACATCATCTCAAGGCACTTTGCAAGACAAACAGGTTGAAATAACTTCCAGTTTTACAGAAAACTATTTGGACCAATTTTTGTCCAGATCATTTTAGATAATGTTATAAAATAAAATACGTTCAAATTCAGAAGATAGTTTTGTTAAAATTGGTAAAAGCTTCCTGAGGAAAAATTGCATAATGGATCATGTTTACTTTGCACTCTGAGCAAGGATGTGGCAACAGTGGAGAGAAACATGTCAGGGTAAGCCCACAGCGCTAAAGGAAGCCGTAGGTGTGGGAATTTGCATGCCAAACAGAAATAGGCTTCATTAATTTAGAATTAGTTGTAGCATTTGTTCAGATTTATCTCCCTGCATTCTTAAATGTTTAAACATCTTAGAATATTATATTTATTACACACATTAATTTTGTACCAGAGATGAGGTTAAGGTAGCAAGAGCAGAAAGCTATTAGACGTTAGCAATCTAAACATACCAAACTGCAACCTTTTCCTTTATTTCCCATCAGTAAATACATATGTTTGTTAGGAACATCTACTCACAGTCATATATGTCATTTGATAAAAGCCATCCTCTTGCTCAATTTCTATGTGTTCAACTACCTGCACAACCTCAGAGGGGAAATGATTAGAAGAAAAACTTCAATGAACTATTACTGTGATCAGGGTAAATGACTAAATATTGTGTTATATTTTAGTTCAAATCATGGTCCTGCCTATTTTATAATGCATGTTTGCATTGATATCTTTAATGAAATGAAAAGAAATTGTAATATTGCTTGAACCTAAAATGGCCCTAACAGCCTCCATTACTGGAGGCAATTTCCAGCAACAATGGAGCAAAAGTGTTGCCTTGAAAAGTGGTTCTGTGAAAAACTGAATCTAAAACATCGGTTTTGAAGTCCTTCAAACGGGAACGGGCTGCGCAGTAGAATCATTTGAAACTCTAACATAAGGCCATTGTGGCTTCGTGCCGTGAATGTGTCAATGTGCAAGTTTACTAGAGTGACAAAAAAAAAGTGGAATTTGGCGTCTCACCTTTTACATAAAATTACAGATAACATTCATGGCAGCCATTGGACGGTTTACAGTTATCAACGTATTACAATTTATTAGAAATGTTCAATTGTTGCAGCTTAAAATTACATTAAGAGAGCAATTTAAAAATTGAGCCATTGCTCTTAGGATCACATTTGTACGGCATAAAAAGTACTTTTGGTCTAGATTCAAGATGGGCAAGTAGTTGCACCTATTAAGTTCATACATTGATATTTTGAAGCTACTTAATGAATTTATTGCCTATTGAAACATGAGCTAAAATGCACGTGTTTCTGTGACAACGACAACATTTCTAATTAAATATAGTCAGTCTGCCTGATCGCATATGAAAAACAAGTTTGTATATGTGGAGCTATCCATGTGTTTGTGTGTGTGTGTGTCTGGGGGGGGGGTGATGTGCAGGGGTGTGTGAAGGTATCATCACGGCTCGGTAGCAGCTAGCTAGCAGCTAAATGACTCTCCACACTTCATTAACGGTGATGAGGTGAGCTGCTCATCTCTTCATTGTTAGCTAGCGCTAAGCTGCAGTAATCCCAAACAAAGGGCCGAGGCTTCGCAGCAGCCAGCGTGGATTAGACCGCTTTCTAGAAACATCCGAGAGGGATCCATTCTCATTCAAATTGGCTTGTAAACAAAACGAGCAGTGGCAGCGACAGAGATGAGAGAGGAGACGGACGATTGTATGATGGAGGAAGTGTGACATATCCTATATGTGTACATGTGTAATATAGCTTCTTGTGTATCTGTGCGTGCAGAGGAACGTGTTTGTTGCTGAGGGTTTGCACGCCGGGCCGATTCAAAGCGTGTGTGTAAGAGAGGCTTAGAAAAGGAGTTTAATTTTAAGATCACATTTCGACCAATTTAAGTTCAAATCAGTTTATTTATATAACGCTAATTCAAGACATGTCATCTCAAGGGAGTTTAAAAAAGTGAATTCTATCAAATCATTCCGAAAAATTGTTTAAAAAGTTTTCTGTCAAAGACAAAAAAAGCAGATTGCATCAAACCATTAACTTGCAGCATTCACTCTTCCTGGATGAGGATGTAGTAACGGTGGACAGTCGCCTGCATTGTGCCACTGACTTTACAGCAATCCCTCATACTGAGCATGCATGCAGCAATGGTGGAGAGGAAATCTCCTCTTTAACAGGAATATACCTCCATCAGAACCAGAACCAGGTTCAGTGTGAACGGTCATCTGCCTCGACTGAGTGTGGTTAATTGAAGACAGAGCAGAGACACAGAAAGCACAGAAGCACACATTTATCCAGAATCTTTTTATGTTAGAAAGGGTAAAGGCAGATTATCTGCCCCCTGGGTGGTGTCACAGCTAAACAGAACTCCAGGCCAGAACCTACCATAAAAAGATGTAGGGAACATAAAGTTAGAAGTTAAAATAGCAACAAACAATGCAAATTGGAGAACAGTAGGAGAACTCAGCCGATTGTGAAAAACAGACCCTGATGTCCTCCAGCAGCCTAAGCCTGAGCTACAGTGATAGCTCAGGGTAACCTAAGCCACTCTAACTATAAGCTTTGTCAAAAAGGAAAGTTTTAAGATTAGTCTTAAAAGTAGACGGGGTGTCTGCCTAGCGGACCAAAACTGGGAGTTGGTTTCACAGGAGAGGAGCCTGATAGCTAAAGGATCTGCCTCCCATTCTACTTTTAGAGACTCTAGGAACCACCAGCAGACCTGCAGTCTGAGAGCGAAGTGCTCTGTTAGGAACATACGGGGTAATCAGAGCTCTGATATATGATGGAGCTTGATTATTAAGGGCTTTATACGTTAGCAGGAGAATTTTAAATTCTATTTTTGATTTAACAGGAAGCCAATGAAAGGAAGTTAAAATAGGAGAAAGATTAAATATTTGCCTAGTCCTTTTTGAGTCTGAAATGAATTTTTGCACTGGGAGCAATCATCAGATACAAACATTGCTGTGCGCTACCTGCCGGCGTTAGTGTAAAACTATCAGAAAGCAAGATGGTAACAATTGACACAGCTAATCTCTCCTACAAACATCTCCATGACATATCTCTCTGGAAATATTCCCACGGTGGTCCATCCTGTGCCCTCCTGTTGCCAACTCTATCTGGATCTCAAACCTCCATCTGCTCTACACTCACACTGGGATGCTTGCTGGAACCCAAGCTCACATAGCAGTCTTCACCCTCTACCACCAGGATCCCAACTTCATCCAGTTCACCTCTGGTTCCACCTCTCTGCCTCCAGACAACTCTAAAGCCTTTTTACAGAAGCCTCCTTTATGGCACTGTTTATCATGCATTTTCTTGTAAATACACCTTTTAACTCAAGATATTTTGAGTCCTGAGTCCGATTCTTGATGTGGGTCAAGAAACTTCCCAGAAACATGACGGTTGAGGTTTTTTTTAGTCATGACCATGTCAATAGACAGACTGGGCTTACTTTGCAAAAGCAAAGACAAATTATATGACATCTAGACATTGATTCTTTGACTTCTTTAGACCTGTTGGTGTTAATTCTGTTGTTCTGTCCTCGTTGATTTTCACAGTAGAATAGCCGGCTACCCTGACTGTAAGGTGTTCATCTGGGGAAAGAAGCTAGTTCCAGGTTGGCTCTCTTTAGACATCTGCAATGCCGACCTGAGGGTAGAAGTCTGAATAAGTCTGAGTTGGTTCCAGAGCTATTCTAGCAGTGCTTTTACTGGCCCTGGAGCTGTACAGGTCATGGACGGATGGAAGGTCTCTCCTGACGATCCTCTGTGCTGCTCTAGTTGCTCATTGATGCTTGGACCTGTCAAGTTTTGTGGATGAACGGAACCACACAGAGATGGATGAACAGAAGAGCGACTCAATGATGTGTAGAAGATCAGTAGCTCCTGAGGAAGGTTGTCCTTCTTAGGTCTCTGTTGGATCTTCTTACTGATGGTGTAAATGTGTGAGGACCATCTCAAGTCCAGAGAGAGGGTGGTTCCTAGAGAGACGCAGATTGTAGGGGGTTCTCCTGAAGCCTACCGTCACTTCAAAAGTCTTTAGTGAGTTTAGCTCCAGCCGATCTACTTCCTGTCTGTATTCAGGCTCAGCGCCATCTTGGATCAGACCAATGATGGCTGTGTCATTTGCAAACTTCACAGTTTCACAGACGGGTCCACAGATGCGCAGTTGTTAGTGTACAGCAGTGCTTCTCAAGCAGTGGGGTGTGGCCATGAAGATACTGCAGGGGGCCCAAGATCTGCCTTCTTCAGAAAATACAGACCTTCTAAATCATTCTAAATGTGACAACAGCACCCCCTGGTGTTTGGTCTGTACCTGCGGTCAGTAACATGACGAATACTATTAATAAACTCCCAAAGAGTACAAAACTTAATGTGATTGAAGTTTTTCTTTAATATTGATGGATTGATATTATTATGAGGTTCATAGCTAGTAAAAAGCTGACAGCCGGTACAAGTCGGGCTAAAAGTCATTTGTATCGTTGTTAATATTATAGTTAAAAATATGTAGCAATGTTGAAACATTCTAGATGTTAGAAACCAGTGTTAGATGTTATAAATCAACCCATATATATATATATATATATATATATATATATATATATATATATATATATATATATATATATATATGTATGTGTGTGTGTGTGTGTGTGTGTGTATATATATATATATATATATATATATATATATATATATATATATATATATATATATATATATATATATATGTGTGTGTGTGTGTATATATATATATATATATATATATATATATATATATATATATATATTGTAGGTAATCTTCAGAACAAGATATTTAATGCATTAAAACAGAAAACAACAAAAGTTACATTTGTGACCCATGTTGTTGGGATGGGTGGAGAAGATGCTCCACAGCCTCACTGCTGCTGGCGGTCGGTCAGGAAGCTGATGGAGAGAGGCCCTGTGATAATTTTTACTATTAAGCCCAAAATAGCTTTTATTACTATTTTATTTATCTATCGTTATTATATCTATTATTTTCATTCAACCAGGAAGCTTGTTTCTTATTTGAAGTAATAATAAAACATCTTTTTTAATCCCCTTTGCAAAGATCAATAAAAACCTCTTTATTGGCATTAAATCCATCAAATCATTCTGATAGTTGCTAACCAGCTCTTTGCATATATCCACTGGTATTTTCATAGTTTTTCATTATGAACTCTAAGTATTCAATGTTGGATGGCCTTCTTGCCACCACCCTAATCTCTGGCTCCCTCCCAAGATTCTCTGTCAGATTCGGATTGTGGCTCAAAAAGTCAATATTATGTCTAGTTTGAGAAGAAATGTTTGTAAAATAACTTGTAACCTAAATCTATCAGTGGTGTGAATAATTTTCAGTTTAAAGGTGCTGGATTAGTTACCATATACTGCCATAAAAGCAATCTCTGTCACAACCTCCTGCTTTAAAAACTATTAATTCCTTTAATTTAAAGGGTGACGCCAGTAAAACATAGATGTAGCATCAGATATTAGATAAACAGTTTAACCTGTAACATATATTTTAAGAGATTGCATCATTGCTGCTAACAGTTCCTATAATCTCAAGAGCAATTCACCCAAACCCCAAATGAATTCATAATTGTATTCTGAAATTTAGGGGAAATGCAAACTGTTTAAATCAGATGTTAATCAGATGTTACACATATTGCTGAGTATTTGTCATCAGCTGTGGATGACCAGTGGTCAGATCCTTTTTTTTTTATTAGAAACAGTTTGAATGCGAGCCTTTTCTTTTTATCTGCCATTTATTGGATCAAAACCAGAGCTTTACGCTGAACTTCAGTCACTCACAGGCCTGCTGAACCACTGTGCGACCGACTTATACCTGTTTGAGAGTGACCTGACGTCCCAGTGATGCTGCGTCTTTCTCTTTTACGTCTACCTCCTCCCGTCATGCCATGCTGCTTTGTTTCTGGTCTGCTCCTGGTCGTCTCTGTAACAGCGTCCGCACCATATTTCTTAATGTCACTCAAAAGATAAGTCTCCCTTTGAGCCGTTTCCGATAATCGGACTTCATTACTCGCGGACGTCTTCAGTGGAGATTTCCTCATTCATCAGGCAGATCTGTGGATCTGATGTTCTGATCTTAATTTCTTCCTCATCCTGACGGATGATGTGGTTTATAGGCCATCAATAACAAATTCAGAAACGCACGTTCTTATGCGAGTGCATCATTATTAGCCGTCTATCAACTAAGCTGGGCATGCTTTTAAATGAACCTTAATTTAGGGGGTATATGTCTGATGTCATGTTGTCATCCAGCTTGTCATCCGTTTAATCGTTAAGCATTTTAATATTCAGCATGTCAGCGGTTAGAAAACCCCTGACCTGAGAACTAGAAACCATCTGTCAGTTATTGTCTTTTTGCCATTAAGAGGCCTTTGAATTGTCCGTGTTTGCAATCAAGCATTTGGAAAGTATAAAAACTATTACTGACATGGATGAACGTTTAATTATCATCAAGATGATCGAAGCATGCAGCCGTGGCTGTGGTCACATCTTCATCCTGTGTTGTGCTGTTTTTTAATCTTAAATATAGACCTGAATGCTGACTGGTTTTCTACAGAGTTTAACGAGATGCTTAAATTAGGTTTTTGGATTTCTGTATCGTACGATCTTCTTGTGTCTTCAGAGTGAGGCTTGTATGGTGTAGCAGGAAATGCCTCGTGTTGATCCGGCTCCTCTAGTCCTCGCTGCAAAGGAGAACGCCATTTTGCCAAAATTGCATGCTGTCCTGTCATCAAACGGAAAAAAATATCTACTTGTAAAAAGCAAAAAAAAAATATTGTGCATTTCATAAGGAACCTTCATTAACCCTCCTGTTGTCCTCATTTTCTGTATACACCCTGTGTCCTCCGGGTCAAAATGACCCGTCTTCACTAAACCCCCAATATAAGCAGCTTAATTGAATTTTAAACAACAAATTTCATCTTGTATATTGTAATTGACCACAAAATGTGTGAATACTTGAGTTTTTCCTCCCCACTTGAATTTCTATAGCTGGGAAAAGAAAAAAATGTGCAAAAAGGAGTTTCGAATGCATTTTTATTCATCTCAATGACTCATTTTCTGTTACTTTTCTCCAGTGAACAATTTAAGAGAATGTACAATACAAAAATATGAAAAATAACATAACCCATTCAACTAACTAGCACATGTAGGGCAGTATGCAAGTGCACAGCCTTTGCAGATATATTTCTTACACCTGCAGCACATAGTATGTGTTTTACAGTCCTTCTTTTGAGGGCAGAACTGACATCTCTTCCTCTTACTTGCCCTAGCTGGGGAAGTGGCTGTGGTAGATGGATTCTCAGGTTGATCAGGAGCTGCTGCACTCTGAATAGCTTTTACAACTGCTGCTGAGGCTTCTGTGCGGGGGACATGCTTCCTTCTTTCAATGAGTGGAGTTACAAGTGCCTTTCCTAGCTGCTCCAGGAACACCCTCCTCTTGTTGTGCTTACAAGACATCCAGGTTGGGTTGATCTCTCTCCAAATCACAAAGGCATTGTAGGAGGACACATCAATGATGTTGTGGAAGATGACCAGGGGCCAGCGTGCAGTCATTCTTCTGCAGCTATATGTCCCAATCACCTTATCTAGGTTGTCCACGCCTCGAATGTAGAAAAAATATCATGGGCATGAGAAACGGCATACCTTGTGGGTCCTGGGGTCATCTTTACAATGTTTTGTTCTGCATGCCTGCCGTGTTGGTCATATGCTGCTGAGGACCATGTTATTTTGCCATTTTTTGAAAGGAAAGTCTCACTTTCAGCTTCAAGGTTTTCTTCTTCTTCTGAAGATGATTCATCATGCTCTGGGTTGTATTCCTCTCCATCTTCTTCGGATACATCCTCTACTTCCTCTTCTGAATCAGAGTTGTCTTGCTGGACATGTGAGAAAATCACCTCTAAAGGCTCTTCAGTGTTGTAACGCACACTCATGGCTTCAGCACAGACACAATTCAGGGTCCTGCTATGCAGGACCTTTATAACCTCTAGAAATAACAGGTGGTCTTCTGAAGTCTGCGAGAACACCACCTGATTTGCCTTGTTTACTTCTGCTACTGATTGATCTGAGACACAGCTAAAACTTTGTAACATTCTGTGGTTTGTAAATAACTCTGTGGCCTTGATTTCAACTCTATTTGGCTCACGGGTCATTTTGACCCGAAGACCATCTTTGTAAATTTTTTTGTACAGCTTACTTGGAAATGTGAATAAAAGCAACATTTAACTATTTCTATTGTTTTGGCCAATCTAGGCAAAGTCTTAAAATCTCAAGTTAAAAAAATAACATTTAGTGGATTTTTTGGGGGGTTTTAAAACAGTGGCGGGTCATTTTGACCCGAGGACAACAGGAGGGTTAAAGACTACGTTGTTTTTATGTTGTTTTTACGTCTTTTTTTGGAGATTCTGCAGTTTTGCGATCAATAAAGTCATCGTGAAGCATTATCAGAAGGGTTGGACTAAGCTGAGGGACTGTGGGCCTGATAAGTTGGCGAAGAATTTCTCTGCTGGTCTGCTCAGACTGTTTGATATTCTCTCCCTAATAATGAGATGCCAACAAAGTGTGTTGTTCAGCAAATACCTGACAGCTGTGTCCGTGTATCTTCCCGGCGCCTCCTGAGCAAACAACGGCCGGACTGACCAGCCGGATGCTCTCTGCTGGTGGTCAGCACTTTGGTATCTTCAAAGCCTTAATCCTTGACTTCCCACCCTCTGTCCCGAGCCTTTCTGAGAGCAGCCATGCCCATATCCAGGCGGATGGGTTGAATAGGGCTGTTTAGATATGAAAATTTATGTGCACACTTGCATTTTTAAAGGCTTTTTTTTCTCTCTCTCTCTTTTGAGAAAAGTTGTCTTTTCCGGACAGAAACTTGACAGCTGTGTGTCGCATCTTCATGCGGAATGGGTCAGTTGAGTCAAACCTTCATCGTCGGACTCTCCACGGCAGCTAAAGTTCTCTTCAACTTCGTTCGTGTTAACGATGAACTCTTTAGGAGGAGTTTCTGCTTGACCCTCTGACCCTATAAACATTTGACTTGGTTGATTCATTGAGTAAATGTTTATTTCAGTGCTGGCTGGTGTCAATAAACTCTACTTAAAAAAAAACCTGTCCATGCTCTCTTGTCTACTGCTGGACTTTGAATTCCTGTCGATCCGCTCAAAATTCCTTTATCTGCTTTTTCCTCCAGCAAAAGCCTTGTGAAATTATTATTTTGTAAGTAAATGACCAAATTTTGTTGTCATTGTCGCCATTCTCTCCTGTCTTTTCATTGTCGTTGCACCCGTCTGCACCCGTATGTGTGAGTGACATTTGTGCTTGCACATCTAAGATGCCAGGGATGCAACTTTGATTGGCGGGAAAGATTAATTAATCTGACTGGATGAAGAATTACACAAAATGTGCTGATTGGCTACAGCTGCAGAGAGCTGCACCCAGTAACCAATAGGAGACCAGCATGAAGTCACATTTAGGCCAAATGGTTAAAAACATTCAAACACAAATGTGCATAAACCCCAATAAAATGAATGCAAACGCTGAAAAATCAAAAGTCTGACGCAGATTTGTTGAATCCTTTTTCTTTCTTAATTGATATTTACTGTCTCTAGAGGTTTTTGCTGCAATTTTGATGCCGACAGGGCTTGAGCCACCGCTGGTTTATTTTAAAGAACACTTTGAAAATCTGCCAATATGAATGACTTCTACTGATGTCATCGAGGAAATAAACGTGGGAGTTGAAATTTCTGTCCTTTTTGATATATTCTTGCATAAATGAGGGGAACCTGTGGGAACGATATGCTTTTAGTATAGCTTTCATTATAACTTTGTCTTGTATAATAATACTTTATATGGTTAAAGCAGTTAAATTTCAACTTTTTCATGCTTCTGTTTCATTCTTTTAGAACTTCAGATTGTTGTGAATGTGTTTTAGCTTTTGTTTAATTGTTGTTGAATATGGTACTTATTTTTCAGGATTTAAAAAAAAGGAAGAAAATCGAAAGGTTAATGTAAAGAAATATGGTGACTTACAGAAGTAACTACTCTCACACCATGGAGTTTGTCACATAAAGTCACACAATTTTACATTTTATTTTATTATTATTTGTGGTGGGCGGGCTTATGTGACAGATCAACTCAAGCTAGCACTGATTTAAGAAGTGAAAGAAAAGAAATATATAGTTTTTAAAACAACGCATAGGGATGGACTCTGCAACCTGAACCTCATCAAAAATAAAGCCATTGTACAAAGACACTATAAATGAATGACAAATAGTGAAGTTAATAATAGTCAGATGGGTTCAACAATGAACTTTCTGGGTGATATGGAAATAAATAAATGTGTGGTGAGAAACTGACACAGTACATATCCCTGAACACACCATTCCTAAAAGGGAAAATGGTGGCTGTGGTCAGGGAAGCTGGTCAGGGATAAAGGGAATCTATCTCCGTATAATGGAGATAGATAAAGAGCAATACTGTAAAGAGACATGCAGAGGACTTGATGTCGGAGCAGAGACTCACCTGAACAAAAACACTGAACATACAGTCGGAGCTACAATTGAAAGGTTGAGATTAAAAACATCCATGTGTTGGAACGGCCTAGTCAAAGTCCAGAAATAAAGGAATCTGAATCTGGCGAGACATGGAAATTAAGATTCCAGACACTCTTCGCCCAGCATGACTGGACATGTGACCCTGCTGAGGCCCAAACAGAATAAGGCAGGGAGCATTTTTAAGATGTATTATTTGAAAAGAGCTCTGGTACTATCCTTAAACGTCACAGTTATGGACTTTTAAATGTTCATACATCATATAAAATCCCACGATATTACAATGCCACAGTATTTGGGATGTGATGACTGCTGCGCGTAAAAGTAAACTTTACTCGGGGGGACGGGGGGGGGGGACTTTTTATCTCAGTGAAGCTTGGAGCGTATTTTGGGCCAGTATCTGTAAATGCACCACTTCTCCGGGTCGGGTAAATGCCATTCTGACAGGAAACCATAAGACAGGAAAGATCGATTCCAGCAACAACAACAAAAAAAAAACAACAACAACAACAACGCATGGCTTTAAAAAGAAAAAGCACGTGTGAACTCAAACAGACTTCAAGTAAAGCTGAGAGCCTTGCCTGGACCCGAACACGGCCCCTCTAACTGCGTAACTATCTCCTCTCAAGGACGAGTATATCAGCGGTAATGAATGGGCGGTTTTGTATGTGTGTGGTAATGTTTGTGCGTGTGGCTTGATTGACAGTTGGCTGGCCATGTTTCCTTCAGCCAGGGCCTCCCTTTTCACTGAATACTGTGTCAATGTGTCTGCTGCACACACACACACACACACACACACACACACACTCACTCACTCACAGCACATACTATGCTTTTGCAGACAGACACACAAAGGGAGAAAAGCCCAATGTGGCTCGTCCATCAGGCAGCACTGCGCACACACACAAAAAAAAAAAAAACACCAAACACACAAAACAGACGCTGCAAATGTGTCAGCTCTCATGCATATGGAAGTGTTAGCATGCATGTGCAACACGCATTTGTGCGTAATCACGTGTGAATGTTGTGTCTGTTTGTCACTGGGCAGCCTTGGTGTGAAACACATTAGCATTCAGCGACGGTTCAGGCCTTTCTAAAAGCTCCCATGGTGCCGGTGGGCTTTTTTCCTCCTTCCTCCATCTTTTTTTTTTTTTTTTTTAAACATGCTATCACATTCGCCATCCTCGGCGGATGGTTTTATAATTAAAAGTGCCGCCGCGCTCTAATATGAGCGCCGTGACTGTGATTTAGATTGCACGGCCCAGATTGATCAGATAAAGCCAAAGAGGCTATTTGTGTTACTTCCAAGCCTTTTTTACACTGAGAGCACTGATCTCTCTGCCGGTTTCTCTGTCATCCTTGCCCTCCTTTTCTTTTTTTTTTTGTTTTCACATCTTTCTTTGCTCCTCTTGCCACCACTTTTTTTTATTTAACTCAGAGCTGCTGTCTGATCTTTGCTTCCATGTTTCTGCACCGCATTCCCATCGGTCGCCTGTTGACAACTTTGACCCCGGATGCTTTAAGGCAGATCTCATTCCTCCACGAAGCCGAGCGTGAGCCGACCGTGTCACAGTTTGGTGATTTTTATTTTTATGCTTTATGCTGTTTAAACTCATGTAGGTGGCAATCATTTGACTTTTTGGGAAATGGAAGATTCTGAGAATATTAGATTCTGCCTTGTGAAAAGCGCTACTTGGATGTGGAATGTTTTCGGGGAAATAGGACACCAAAAATATTAAGTGTGTGTCACTAAATGCAACTAATTAAAAATAAAAAAAATAAACTTCATTATCTCAGAAGAGCTGATTTAATTATTAGGTTCCGACGAAAGACGGCTTCATGGACAGAAATAATAATCATTTGAAATAAACTAAATTCCTAAAGCTTTATAAGGGATTTTTTAAAGTTTCTTTTTTAACATTTGTCCCCTCTTTTGCACATTTGAATATATCATTTATATATATAAAAAATGATTTAGCAAAAGATTGGATGATATTTTTGAAGGTTAACCATTATAATAAATATCTGCATGGCTATGAGGCGGATGTAGAGGATGTGAAGTCTGTATTTTCGTGTAGATAAATGACTTTATTTAGATGCAGGGTTAGTTTTCATGGTGGGGGAACTGACTACATGTGTACCTGTGTGATCCATTTTTAAAATAGGATTCTTCGCTCCCCTCTGTTCATCTTTCCCTTCCTCCATTATTTGGGCCTTTATCCATTCTCCCCCCTCTCCCCTCTCCCCTTGCAGCTATTCATCTCTCCTCATCCCTTCACCTGGTGCCCCTATCTTCTTCTGCTGCCCTCCAGCCTCCAGCCCTGTGACAGACAGGGTGTTCTCACCTTGTAACGATCAGTGACATCCAATATGTTTGGCTTGGGATCATCCCCCGTGTGTGCATTGTGCGTCTGTTAAATGCTTTATTGATTAGCCTTGAGTTAATTACGAATTACATCAACTGAGGCCGGACTGAGGTGGCTCGTACACGGCTGCAGGACCCATCCTGGAGAGGCTGATGTATTGGATGAACACGCGTGCAGGCGTGCATCCCGGCCCCAGCAGGCTACATTAGTCATACTCATTTCCCCCCATTAACATCCATGCATTTGTGACATTTCACAGCGTGCCTTATCGGTGCTTTGAGGACGTGCAATATATTCTTTATTTCTAGAGAGAGAGAGAGAAAGAGAGAGAGAGGAATGGAATTAGAAGCAGGGGGGCGAAAACGTACGAGGAATGTAGCCTTAATTCGTTGGAGCACAACTTGACACACCCCATGCAAAATTATGATTCTGTTTTAAATCCAAAGCAGACCTTTGGAGGCTAATGTATTCTGGATTTAAGCTCCACTGTAAAATCCACAACTTGCCTGCACCTGACCCGCTCCTGCTTCAACTCAAAGGCAACCCATCACAAGTTTTTTTGCACAAAAACATTAAAAATAAATAAATAATAATAATAATAATAATAATAATAATAATAATAATAATAATAATAATAATAATAATAATAATATGTGGAACTTGCAACAGCAGGCACCTTTTCGAGCCTTTTTTTCCTTTTCATCCCGTGTCACTTTCTCTTTGACATTGCCGTTTACTTTGCAAAAAGAAAAAAGAAAAAAAGGAGCGAAAAAAAAATCTTTATCAAATCCCCATTCTGAGGCTTTCAATAAGGCAGGCCATTACCTCACTGGCGCTTTTGTTCGGCCTATACAAGAGAGAACAAAATGGTTATTCAGGAGGACGCTTTAGATTTTTATTGTGGGCTCGCTATTCACAAAGAGCACCGTTATTGTATTAAAAAGAACCATCTGTGGCAGAAACAATGGCTTCAAATTATCTGTGAATACCCAGTGAACAAAATATAAAGCTTTTTCCTGCTCATTATGTGGGCTAAGCTAGGGGGTGGAAGATAGGAGAGGCGCAGACTTTGCTATAACTGACTTTTGTTGTTCTTGCTTGCATTCTTCTCCTTTTTAAATCGGCCCCCTTTTCACATTGTGCGTCGCCATAAACGGCTTTTTCTTGTTGCAGGGCTTGCGGAGAGAAGACGAGCGGAGCTGCAGACAGGGAGAGCGGGGCTGCGCGGCACTGCGGCGCCCGAGCCAGAGCGCACCGGCGGCCGGGTCCGAACCGCGCCGACTCCCGGGAGCTGTGCAGGGTGGCGGCGACACGGGGATGGGGGGGCGCAGGGCGAGGGACCGGCGCACCGGAGCACCGCCGCCACCGACGCCGCCGGCGACGGACTCGCCGGGGCCGCGTCTTTGGCTGAAGAGACGGAGGAAGTTGGTTCGAAACCGCGTCTGGTTTAATTTCTGCCAATCAAGAGGAGAGGATGAAAACTCCAGAAAGTGGCAGTAAGTTGCAGCGCGATGCAGAGCGCGTGGGTCTGCGTGTCCGTGCGTAAGTGTGTGTTTGAGTCGGTGTGTGCGCGCGCGTGTGTGTGTGTGTGCGTGGCTGCGTGTCTGTGCTGTGGAATGACACCGCATGGCTTTAGGAACTTGACTCAGAGATGTTTTTGACCGCTTTGGGTTTTAAACGCGCAGAGGTAGTTTAGGAACACACAGCACGCATCTGTGATGGTTGACATTGGTTCCTT
The DNA here is from genome assembly GCF_011125445.2 of Fundulus heteroclitus. Taxonomy (NCBI): domain Eukaryota; kingdom Metazoa; phylum Chordata; class Actinopteri; order Cyprinodontiformes; family Fundulidae; genus Fundulus; species Fundulus heteroclitus. Next base: position 2,710,200 of record NC_046369.1, read on the forward strand.
ACAACAATTTCATGCAATATATTTACTCCCCCTTATAGTCGGTAATAGCGACTAAATAATACATATTTTTGACAAAACCTTTTTTAGCAGTTGGGTTTATTTCATATAATTTTAGGTAAATCATTAAATCATATTTTAGTTTTAGCCAACAGTTACTTTTTTATTTTTATTTTTTTTACTATGGTTAAAGTAAATTATTGTTTCTGACCTTTTGGCGTTGAGCTTCACGTCTTCCATATTAATGCAGAAATGTGGTTTAATAAAAAAAAAGAGAGTTAATTGTTAGTTTTGCGCTTGTTGTGTTAACTCTAAACACACATGCGCCTAAATATCAAACGCTGCGTTTTTATTTGAACTTCACGTCCCGTTCTGTCCGCACATCAAATGCCAAAACGGACTGTTTCATGTTTTTTTCTGCAGGTTTAGTTCGTCCTCAGCCCGTGGCACGGCCCCTAGTGGCTGCAAATTACATTTTATCATAAATGAACCTGACTTTTGGGTCATCCAGAAACCTCAATATTGTTTAATTTCATTATCATCAGTTACTATCTATATTTTCGGCGTGTTGCTCATTCGCGTTTTATCCGGATTAACTCTCAATTTTTAATGCAACAAGTAAAAGTTATACTTCATGTCATGCGCAACTTTTGCATGCGTTGTGTTTCAGTTCCAGCAGGTTGCAAGCCTTTTTTTCTTTTCTCTTATTTTTGCGCACAATGTTTGCAGAGATCCTATATTTGCGCAACCACAAAACAGTATTTTTGTACCGCTTGTTGTGTAGGATTCATCTCAACCTGGCGTGTGTGTGCGTGTGTGTGTCTGTGTGTGTGTGTGTTTAGGGTAGGTGGGGGGTGGGGTCTCTTTACAAGTGGTCCGAGGGAGCCGCCCTGCTAGTTTCCCCTGTATTTTTTTTTCTTTTTCAAGCAGCGGCTTTAATTCGGGATGATTGTGGATGCAGGGGCCATTCCCGCGGCTGGCTGGAGGCCTTGCTTTCAGGGAGCAGCAGGGCCCCGCTGTTTCTTTATTATCATAAGCAGATTAGAGGTAGCGGGGAACACACTCAGATGCAGATAGCAGCCGAGCGGCCCATTTCAACCTTGCATCATAATGGACCGAGCTGCATGTGTCGCCCCTCGCAGCCTATTAAGCACAAGATGAATCTTATGTAAGGTGGCCGGGGCCGGCATAATGAGAGCACGGGGGGGGGGGGGGCTCCGCTCCTCCATTTATTATCAAATGACTAAAACAAAATAATAAGGCTTGATCTCTTCGCTTTCAATTATGATTTAATCTGGAGGCTCGCATTTAAATTAAATTATTTCAGGTGTGTGTACTTGATCTATCCTTAATTATGGGGACTGCCTGATGCAGACAGGCAGCGGATGTTGCGCCTGTTGGTTGTCGTAGAATTACGGGCTTTCGTTGGTCTGGTTATAAATATACTTTCGCGATATTTTCGGCGTTTTATTTGGACTGAAGCTGAACGGAACTTTTAAAAGCAGGGATTTTCTGGTGCTGGTTGAGCTGCTTGTAGTTTCGCGTTCCTCCACTAGGCGGCGCTTGTGTCACGCAGCACCAGCGCGCGTCTCTGTGAAGGAGCCTGAGGATGAAACACGCACCCAGCGTTTAAAAACTTTTTTCCTCTGAATCCGCATGAGTGAGTGGCGTTGGCTTTTGCTGCTGGATCCTGTGGTTCTACAGTCTGGATCTCTCCGTTCTGTCTCATCCGGACTTAGAACTGAAGCCGGTGTAAAACCTCTGATTTACTCCAACTGACTTAGATGCGTCCCTTTAGGTACAAATATTTTTATTTGAATATTCCTCATCTTTTTTTATTTTGGAATCTGCCCGAACCCCACTGCACCCCCCTCTCCCTCCTCCTCCCTCCCCGGACAACAAGAGCAACAGCAGCACTAGTGGAAGTGGAGTTGAGTTGAGTCTTTGTCCGGACAGATGTAGTGACAACATCCCAAACAAAAAAAAGTGCTTATTTGTGCTGAGATGAGCCCGTCTGCCTTCTGTGTGTTGGCATTCAACTTGGCTAAACAAAAGGAACAGGGAAGGGGGGGGGGGGGCATCTTGGATTACCTTTCCTCTTTTCAACGCTAAAAACCAGCCGTGGCTTTACTCCCCCCCCCCCCCGCCCCCCCTTTTTACGCACCCACCTCCATTTACGCACGCATCCACACGCACAGCGTGGCCATTCAGCGCTTTTGAGTTAACTAACAAAGTTTATTTCAGTGTTGTTGTGTTATTGGGCCTGAAATGGGGGGGATTAGGAACTTTTATTTAGAGAAAAAGAAAAAAAGCTGGGACAACAGGAGTGACACGAGCCAGCAGGACCAGGTCCAATAACATCTAACCTCCTGACAAAGTCTTCATTGAATCAGGAACTTTTATTTTATCCTGATCTACGTTTCATAACGGATCCTGCGTCTGGCCCACTAGGATTTAGTTTTTTTTTCTCTTAGAATGAAGCTCTCTAATTTAGAAAACAATTAAAGCAAAGCATTTCTCCGGTATATGATTTATTTTTTTGTGTGACCCCCCCAAGCAACACGTGGATTTTTTTTTAATCTGAGCTTTTGTGTAGTTTTGTATGGTGAAGAAAAACGCTCATAAATCATAAATCTGTACATCTATAATCTCAGGAGAGAGAGAGAGAAAAAAAACATTCCCATAAGTGTGAAAATAGTAAACATGTACTTTATATTGGCTCATACGGGCAGCCTGAGAGTCAGCGCTTGCCTGCTCGCTCCGGGGCAGACAGGCCCCGCCCATTTATGCTAATTTCGGTCTCTCATTGGCGCGTCGTGGGGAGCGCGTGCTCTGATTGGCCAGGTCGAAGCCATTTATTCCCTGACAGCCTCGTCACATGAATGGTTGTCTATTAAATTGTTCAAAAACTATCTGGAGTTGTCAAGGCTCGGGCGGACAGAGCAGCGAAAAAGTGCAGTTTGTTGATGGTTTTTTTTCCGCCCCCCCTCCTCCTCCTCCCAAGAAGCAGGAGAAGTTTTGTGGACACAACATAGCAGGGACCTTTTGGGAAAAGCCTCTCCGCCGCGCACACTCACACGCTGACTCGGTGACACACGCTCGGAGGGGAAAGGGGAGAGAGAAGGGAGAGTGTGTGGAGACGAGACCTGATGCTTGTTTTTGTCCAGAGAAAAGTTGCCGACAAGACCGACAGGTAACTTTTTACGCAGCAGTCCTGCGCTCCGCTCTCTGTCCGCCTCCCGGCTCGGTGGAGTTTGTCCTTCTTTTTTTCTTTTTCTTTCTCCCCCTCGGCTCGGAAGCTCCGACTGAACGCTGTTCCTCATGTATAACATGATGGAGACTGAACTGAAGCCCCCCGCTCCCCAGACCAACACGGGGGGCACGGGGAACACCAACGCCCCCGGGAACGGCCCGAACCAGAAAAACAGCCCGGAGCGCGTCAAGAGACCCATGAACGCCTTCATGGTGTGGTCCCGGGGCCAGAGGAGGAAGATGGCGCAAGAAAACCCCAAAATGCACAACTCCGAAATAAGCAAGAGGCTGGGCGCCGAGTGGAAACTTCTGTCGGAGAGCGAGAAGAGACCGTTCATCGACGAAGCCAAGCGGCTGAGGGCCCTGCACATGAAGGAGCACCCGGATTACAAATACCGGCCCCGGCGGAAAACCAAGACCCTCATGAAGAAGGACAAGTACACCTTGCCCGGCGGGCTGCTGGCCCCTGGAGGGAACGGGATGGGCACTGGAGTCGGCGTGGGAGTGGGGGGCGGACTGGGCGGCGGGGTGAACCAGCGGATGGACAGCTATGCGGCGCACATGAACGGCTGGACCAACGGGGGTTACGGGATGATGCAGGAGCAGCTGAGCTACCAGCACCCGGGTCTGAACGCGCACAACCCCAGCCAGATGCAGTCCATGCACCGGTACGACATGAGCGCCCTGCAGTACAACTCCATGACGAGCTCCCAGAGCTACATGAACGGCTCCCCGACGTACTCCATGTCCTACTCCCAGCAAAGCACGCCGGGGCTGACCGCCCTGGGCTCCATGGGGCCCTCCTCGGTGGTCAAGTCCGAGTCCAGCAGCTCCAGCCCGCCCGTCGTCACCTCGTCGTCCCACCGGGCCGCCCCGGGCTGCCAAAGCGGCGATCTGAGGGACATGATCAGCATGTACCTGCCCGGGGCCGAGGTAAGCGACCAGAGCGCGCAGACCAGGCTACACATGTCCGGCCACTACCAGAGCGCCGTGCCCGGGACGACGATCAATGGCACGCTGCCGTTAACGCACATGTAAGAGACTCCAAACACAGAAAGAGAAGAAGAAGAAGAAGAAGAAAAAAAAATAAAAACCACACATGAACCTTTATAAGAGAAACTCTGGACTACTTAACGTTGGACTATTTTTGTACAGAAAAATTTCGGGGTGGGAAAAGTTGTATAGAAGTCTTCAAGAAAAAGGAAACCACTCTTTTTTTCTCTCTTTCATTTTAATAAGGAAGCTCTAGAGGAACGGTAGGAGAAGGCCCCCCCCCCCCTTCACTGGTGGGTGAAGTTTGGAAATCTAGAAAGTGGGAGTCGCAATCAAATGTTTTATTATTGCAATCACCTTTTGTACAGTATTTATCAAAGAAACATTACAATCAGATGAAATTGTTAAACTGCAAGAGGTTGCATTTTTCTTTTCTTTTTTTTTTCTTTTTTATATAAAGCGACGCCAGTTCTGCAGAAAATATTAAAATGGCAGAACTGGGATTACATGCTCCTTAATTACTGCAAACATTGGAAAGAAAAGGGACATAAGAAGCAGGTAATACTGTTTTTTTTTTCTTTTAAGGTCAATATTACTAAACATTTGTTTTTATTTTATTTTACAAAAACATGACACTTTTTTTCCCTGTCATACAATATAGGTTGTTAATTTATATTTCCGTCTCCCACTTTTCATCTGTTAGAGATATGACGCTTGTGCTCTTTATTTTCTAATTGATTTGTACAGTTTCTGTGTATTTACTGTGACATTTTAAGTTTTTATTTCAAAATCCATTCCCGTAGTTGTATTTTTAAAAAATAAAAAAAAAGGAAATTGTGGCCTGTACGCAGAAGCCAACCACCCCATGTATATATTACCGGAACTAATACCATCCTTATAACAGTTACAATTTCAGCTGAGTATATATATTTTTTTTCAATATGCAGTTTGAAAATGAATAAATTTTGGAAATTTGGATACTTGAAATGGTATGAGTTTTGATTTTGTTTCTCTCACTCATTTTTGTGTTGGCAGACTCCCATAACGTGTTGAGTTGTCATCTGTCTTTGGATTCATTCATTTATTTATTTATTTTTACAAACAAATTGAGGAGGACTTAATTTTGTTGCAACTTTATAAAAGCAAATATCTGCACTCTGTCTTAGCAGGATGTCAGCTTTTTAAGGGCTCCACGGATAATTATGCATTTATTTAAGCTTTTTCTAGTGCGGATAGCCTTATCAGGACATTTTTTCCCCTTCCACTGATTCACTCAAGATCCATAAAATATATTTGAGATTTTTGGTGTTGAAGCCAAACCTATATTTTGGAGTCATTTATAATCAGCTAAACGTCAGCATCTTTATTATTATTATTATTATTGTGGGAGGCAATAAGCCTAATATTCTATATCTGTGCGATCTCATAACATATTCCATTTTCCAATTACACACGGAGCAACATTTGCTGCTTTGAATTTAGACTGCAGGCCTCATTTGGTGCGTTTGCTCCTTATTTATGCTCTGCGTCCCAGAATTGTCTTAACAGGATAACATTTAGAAATGAGCGGTAAATTGAAGGGGAGCCCTCTTGAAAGGAGCCAGCTGGGGGGGAAAAAAACGCTTTTTTTTGGAGGGGGTGGGGGGTGGGGGGTTGGTAAGCGTTGTAATAGCTCCTTTTCTGAGTGTGGCCATTTTTAATTTAATGTTTAATCAAACCGGTCGTGCTGTTCCGTTAACGCCGCTCTTTATGGTGACTGTCACCCAGCACCAGCTTCAATAAAGACAGGGCGGAAGAAGAGAAAAAAAATCTGTCCACGCATCTTTCTGTCAATCCGACCGTCTCATAATAACATTAATCCTTATGATGAGCTAACAGTGCGCCCTGAATTTAACTAACGGTTTTAAATCTGCCTGTGTGTGTGTGTGTGTGTGTGTGTGTGTGTGTGTGTGTGTTCAGTGGGTTTATATTGGGGCCGTTGTGTCTTTGCAGGCTTGGTCCCGGGGGAGCGGCATGATGAATATTTCAAGAGGGCCACTCGGTATTTATCCATCTCCTTCTCTGTCTCTCAGGCGGACTTTCAAGAGGTCAGGGGATCGTTGCTTGGCCCATTAATTATTGATCCGAACAGCTGAATTGCTTGTAATAGCCGAGAAGGCCGCTGATAAACAATTTGTTTCTAAAAGGTCGCAGTGGACGCGTTAAATTCCCTCGTTTTTTTTTTTTTGTTTTTTTTTTTTGTATTTATTACGTTTTTATTCCCATGAACAACGGGCCCCTGCAGGCCCGGAGGCCCCCCGCGAAATTAATTATTTTCCCCCCTTATACCAGCTCTGTACCTTTTGATGTGAAGAAGAAGAAGGGGGGAAAAAAAGCTTTTTGAACGCATGTAGCTCTTGATGTGTTTGATGATCGCCTTGTATTTTCCACAGCTGATAAAACGTGTTGGTGACGCGTAAAGAGCAAGCTCAGCGCGCCTTAAACGCTGGAAACAAACCAAGAGCCAAAGTGTTTAATGTTTCATTACTGCACACTTTATTTGTGCTATTTTCCCCCCAGCTAATTCATAGCTCACGCGTTGTTTTAGCTCTGCGATTTATTTTCAAGCAGAATGTATTAAAGAGAAAATAAATATATTAAAGAGCGAAGATAAATGAATAAACATTATCGCCACATTTACTCTGTGTTTTTTCTGGAGCCGGTGTTCAAGGCCGTGCTTGCGGAACCTGAATGCGCAAACGCAGGTGACCAACCGAACCAGGGGTCTAAAACAGCTGGGACGATTTCAGAGCATCCCGGAAGAGAACGAGTCAAGGGTCTCAGTGCGTAAAATGGGTCAAACTGGGCCGTTAGCGCAGAATTAAACCAAGTTCTAAACTTCACGGCTTTGACGAGTGGTGCTGCAGCTGGGAGTCCCTGTCAAGATTTTCATCCACCCGTCCGTCCATCTATCCATCCATCCATCCATCCATCCATCCATCCATCCATCCATCTATCCATGCATCCATATGTTTCTCGCGTGTGGAGTCTGGCCACCGCAGCTCGCGGATATTTGGTCTGCAACAGGTGGTAAGCGTGCGCCACTTTGCCCTTATTTTAGCTCCCAGTTTAAAAAGAAAAGAAAAGAAAACCTCTTCTAGATGTTATCTTCGGGTGCTGGCTGTGCGTCTGATTGTCACAACATCGACATGATTAATAACAGAGGTGTTCATGTTGGTTTTATTTTTAATTTCTATTTATTTATTTTTTTGCCTCAGGTGGCAGCCTGTAGAGAGTTTCCGCGCGTGATTAAAAAGCAGAAACAAATAATTTCTGTTGGATGCTTTGTTCTGGTCTCCAGTTAAAGAAAAAAAACCCGCAGGAATCACCGATAAACGCGTAAAAATGGAAAACACAACGAATCCACAGCAGAACACGGTTAGACGTGTTTGTTTATGGGCCACTGCCCCCGTAAAAAAAAAAAAAAAGCCCGTTGTTGTCTATGTTTGTTGTTCGGATTAAATGATTTTTTTTAAATTAGGTCAAATGACCCGGTTGCACGCGCGCGCGTGCACACGCGCAAACAATACAACCTCCGCAGCTCCTAATCCCACGAGAGCCACTTTCTCTTTTCACCACGGCGCGGTGATGAGGAGGAGGAGGAAGAGGAGGGGGCCATGACGTCACCGCCACACAGACACACACACACACATACACAAAACGCTCCCTGGCTCCACTCCTCAGTCATCCCATGTTTCTTATATTGTTTCACACAAACTTTGGTTTCAGTTGGAGCCGCGGATCAGATATAAATATATATATATAAAAATTTTTTTTAAGTTTTCCCGACTCTCAGAATCATTTAACGATGGGTTTGGATCAAACTTCTAGGTTCAGAATCGGAACTTTCGCCCCGCAAAAAAGTTCGACACGATTCCACGCAAACCCCGGAGCGTTTGCGCCTCTGCCTTCATCCCGGAGCAGAGCGCAAAAGCTGGATGAAAAAAGTGCCCCAGCAGAGAGCTGCTCGGTGTTTCAGCTGCGTGTGCGTGCGTGCGTGCGTGCGTGCGTGCGTGCGTGCGTGTGTGTGTGTGTATGTGCGTGAGAGAAAGAGAGAGTGAGTGTCAGGGGCACAGAGGGACTGAATGGCAGCCAGTAGCCTGCTGATCTAGTGCAGGTGCAGGGAAGGGAAGCGGGCAGCGCGTCTCAGGGAGGGATGTGGTGGTGGTGGTGTGTGTATGTGTGTGTGTGTGTGTGTGTGTGTGTGTGTGTGTGTGTGTGTGTCTCCTACAGTAGCACACACTCTCTCTCACGCGCATTTTGTCCTTTGAAAAGGACCACACACTGACACGGACCATCATGCCATCAGCCCCGCGCAGCTCCCGGCCTCGGCCCGCACTCTCAGGGCTCCAGGCCTCTGCGCCCCCACCCTCCTCCCCTCCGCCACTCCTCCTCCTCCTCCTCCTCCATCACCCTCTCCCCTTGCCACCTCCTTCACGTCACCAGCGACCCAAGCTCCGTTTATCATCTCTGCTCATTGATGCTGACAGCTTTATAGAGCGTCACCATTGCAGGAATGCGCAGTTCGCGGCGGATCACAACTCCAGCAAACCAAACAAGAACTCTGTTTGTCCAGCCTGACTGTAGATGCAAGTGCGCATTTTTTTTTTTTAGATTTTCTTATTTCGCTCACAAATTCTTCAGAATAATACAGAACGAAGGGCCTGAGATTGAAAAGTGCGTCACAGACTCAGAGTCAAAGTTGGACTGAGCGCAGGCGGCACTCAGCCACCTGCGCTGCGCACCGTCAGCAACACTTTCCATGACTTACGGGAGGCTGCGGATCATTTCTAATGTGTCTAGTCGTTTTTGGAAACAAAAATGCCTCCTAGAATTATTATTATTATTATTATTATTAGAATTATTTTTTTTGCCTTTGAAAAGCGGGTTACTGCGTGGATTCTCTTTTTAATGAGTGGCCTAATTTACCCTTGCTTATGCAATGAAGAGAACATCATTGGTGGGCGGGGTGAGGGACGAAGGGGGCGTGGGAGGTTATTTGTCCTTATTTTTAACGTGAAAAACTTAGCAACGTAGCAAAACGACAATCTAGGGTCTGTTTGGTCTGATCAAAAGAGGACGGCTGTGAACAATCACATTAAACTTCCTAAGTAACAACTTAAAACCGAATGAAAACTCGGTTTAAATGCCTAAACAGAATTTAGGCATTTAAGTTTCATTTTTAACTTTTTGTTATCATATATTTTTTTATTTAAATCCAAACTCGTCGTTTTCCCGCTTGATAGATCTGCGTTATTTTATTTATCAGGGCACCTCCAGTCTCCAGATTTCTGAATGCAGATTAATTTCCGCCATTGTCAGAGACGTGAAACCCGAGTGTCACTGTGCGCATTGTCTTATAACAAATTCGAGTTAATACAGCCATAATGATAGTATAACGGCGCGCTAATTGGCCTTTTTTCCTTCACAACAATGCAACCAGATCAGCATCTCTTTATTATTTAATAACGTCAAACGCTTGGCTGGCTGTGCTGGCTGCTGAGCCACGTTGGCTGCAGCAGGGAGAGGACAATGCAGCTCCAAGAGTGCAGTTTCATGTCTGACATGTTTGTGAATAATAATAATAATAATAATAATAATAATAATAATAATAATAATAATAATAATAATAATAATAATAATAATAATAATAATAATTTTGTTCCAGCTGACTGATGCAACAGGTGATGGTGCAGTTTGGACCAATGCAGTGGAAGTTCACTGAAGCATCTGATGGCCTTTTGCTCTCCAAAAGAGCGATGACCACAGCTTGGTGCACAATGTGCACATTTCTCCAATATCTCCCATATCTTTATGATGCATACTGTTATGCATTGGGCTCCAGGATACATCTCAGAAAACAAAACCTGAAAGGGGCCTGGAGCACAATTTATATGGAGCCCTGATTCCTGTCCATATAATTGTGTTATCAATAAATAGCCGTATCGAACGGGCCCATTTTTTCCTGCATTTGAGTTGATTAGTTTGCTTCTCTGTGTAAGAAATGTGGCTAAAGTCCAGATGCAACTTTCAGAAATAAGTAATTATACTAGCAACATTAAATCATGACAGTTTATCACATGGGAATCTGCATCCTTTGCTCTGAACAATTGCAGCGAGTCAATTTTGAGGAATTCCTAACTGTTGAAATGTCATAATCCTTAAAAGCAATTATGTATTGTTTGTCACGTAACGTTTCTTTTATGTAGAGTTGATTTGTGGCTGGCGCCTTGGTAAGGTACAAGAGATTTCCGATCTCAGTGGGACATCCTGGTTAAATAAAGACAAAATTAAGATTTAACGACTATATTGTGGATGGGAAGTCAAACGGGGGCTCCTGGTTGGGCCCCAGGGCTTCCAGCAGCAGCGCAGCTTTCTCATGCTTTGGGCCTGCTGCCCTGCCACCCATGCAGGGTGGACTCAGGCAACTTCAGGAGCGCCTGAGGGGAAGGAAGCGGGGAGGAGAGGGAAAGGACATGCTGGATGTGTGGCCCAGATGCAGAACGAAGTGACCGTAGCTGCAGTGAATAGCGTCTCTTCACACAAACGCACCCTGCTTGCAGATTTCCATCCAGTTGGCTGAGGCATCTCAGTTCATCCGGCTAAAGCTTAGATTTTTTCTTGTTGCTGTTTTTCTTTTTTTTTTTGGCACAGTGACTTGTTGAATCGGAGGAATTTTGGTTTTCTCTCCCTCACATACAAAGAAAAAAAAAACAGGCTACCAACACGTCAGTCATGCTGTTGGTTCTAACCATGAAAACTGCCAACGAAGAGCAGAACGTCTGCAGAGCTGTTCCCTAATAGTGCCGTAAAACTCTAGTCACTCATAAAGGAAGACAAGCTGATTTTTATTCTGCGGCTGCCAACAAAAAAAAAAAGAAGACAATTTTTTTCTGCATCCACTGAACTAACATGGCTTCTATCAGCAGGTATAATTTCGTTTTCACATGTAAGCACTTTCACTCTGTGCGGGCATTGCCGAGCTGGAGCTGCTGCTCCGGCGTTCAGGGACTCTTTGATATAGAGGGCTGTTGAGCTGATGGGACTGAATCGTCATTAACAAGCCAACAGACACAGGAACCCCCCCACCCCCCTACCCCCCACCCCCCCTCCTTCCTCCTTTCTCTGGTCTCATTTCCCAGCATAGACACTAACCTCTTTCACTCTGTCATCAGCCTGACTCTCTCCCTCCACCGACTCCAGCATAAAACAGCACAGTGCATTGTTCCGGGCCTCCCTCCCTCTGCCTGGCCCCCCGACCCAACTGTTGACCAACAACTCCATTCGCACATTAAAACGGGGGAGGAGGGCCGGCGGTGCTTGTCCTATTTTAGATTATGACACAGTCAAAGTCGAATGCCTGCCCGGGAAATGTGGGTCCGACGGGACGAAAAGGTGTTGCTCTGTGAGACCGAGGGACAAGTGCGTTAAAAGAAGAAGAAGAAGAAGGAGGAGGAGGAGGAGGTTAAACAATAAATGGAAATTAAATAAAACAAGCTATAACTAATAACAACAAATGTCTTTAACAGCGGTCAACATTCCTGTACACCAGCTTGTGCAAATAAAGGCCTGAAACAAAAGAGACGATAATTTGGAAGGATTTTGTTTCCAAGCCACTGAAAAGGTTTTGATTTTAGAGATAATAAAGGTCGAACATTTAATCAACAACATTATTTTGTAGGCAAAAGAGACAAAAATAACGTAATTCTAAATATAATTATATAAAATAATATAATTCTAAAAAAGAATAATATTAGATTTCTGTGTTGGTGAAACAAGCTACCTTGACATTTTAATTAAAATCTACCCGAAGGCGCTGCTTCTGTGTGGTGTTTACAGAGAAGTAAGGTTCATATGTTTATATGGGATGTTTTTATAAAAGAAAACGTATCAAATCTCATTAAACATCCGACTGATGAAGTCCGACAGAGTCGTGAGGCCGTTGGTGCTGACGGACGACTGATCTAGCAGTGGCGCATTCTGCCCCTCTAACCAACACGTTCATATTTATTCTTTTTTCACACGAGGGGAAAACCCAGATGTGTAAAATGATCATAGGAGCAACTAGAATTTAAGTAATTTAGTTCAGTAATTACAGTGGAAGACTTTTCTCCCTCACATATCAGTAAAAACATGCCTTAATCAAATGTATTTAATTTGATTAACCAACTGTATGGGTTCAATTGTTAAAAGTTGTTCTATCAGTGTAGGCAATAGTGGTGTATTTTATATATTTCAAAATAAAAGCCTTAGAATTAGCATGAAGAATAAAGTCTGGGTTTAATTTTTCCCACCCATATCATACAGCTCATTTATAGAAGATAAAAATGTGGAGTAATATTCCATTGCAGCTGATGAAGAGCTCAGTATAACTAACTGCGCTTTTATACAGAAAAAAAATCTGTAATTTAGAATTAGATTCAAACTACAGCATATATAATATGCTTCAAGGAATACATAATGACACAAAGAACCAACATGTTGCAAGTGTGAGTCTCCTGATTCCCAAACTTTTTAGCATTAGTCATTTAATTGGCCAGAGAATTGTGCTGCTACGCTGTAAAACCCAAAAGCTTTATGTGGAATTTCAACTCAAACATGAAACTGGTTGCCTTGAGCTATTTTAGTTTATCAAATCAAACATTAAAATTTCCAAAACATCTTTAAATTTAATAAAAACGATGGGCATTGTTGGATTTGAAATTATTCATGCCAATAAAGTTAGGAGACCTTCCCTTGAGTCATTTAGTTTCTACTGCAATAACAGTGAGTTAGAAGCTGGTTTACTTAAACTTAAAGTTTAATCAGATGTGATTAGAAATAATCCCAACATTTAGGTTAAAGATTTGCCGTACTCACTTTTTAGACTCGTCATTTTGAGTAAAATTGTTTGTTTTTTTAATTAATGGACATTCAAAACAGCTTAGTTTTCAAACATGTCAATGTTTATGATGTATTGCACTTCAATCTTCAAGATTATATATTTATCGCTTTATATGGCTTTCTTTTTCAGAATAAAGCTGATAAAAACGTGGCCTGTTATGAAAGGATTGTGTAGTAATCTATTGTTGTGGCACAGAAAACACAACTAAATCACGCAAAAGTACCTGATTTTTATCACGGAAAGTGAGAGTTACACATATGGAACAGCCACAAACCTTTGCTTTGTGTTTTATTTTTTTACATAGACATCTTTTTTATTGACCAAACAAGTCTCGTTATTAAACTTACGTTGTAAAATCGCTTTGACCACAACATCCTTCAGCGCTGCTGACTGAACTCGGTGTTGCTTGAACCCGTCAATACCCGCCTCGTGTCGTCTGAGCGTGTGCGTTTTATTTCAAGCAGACCTACAGAAGGAGGTGTTAATGTGTTTTTAAGGGCAGGCCTGCATTACAACATGTCACAGAGAAGTTCAGCTGCCCTCTGACACGAAGATGACAGCTTCCTTTGCCTCGCACACAAACACAAACACACACAGTGCTGAGCTGATCTCACACATTTTCTCTTGTCTAGCTGAAAAAAAAAATGTCTTTGCCTTTGAAATCTTTTACCCAGCTCTAATTCGCCCTCTGATCAATATATTTAGTAGAATAAATTCCGAGATATTACAAAAAACAAAATAATTTTGGCACACATACTAATAACCCAATAAATATAATTATATAGGGCTGCATCTTGGCCCTATATGTGCATACATTAAATAATCTGTGACACAAACCTTTGCTAGTGTGCGTGAGGTGGGGCTTGACTTTGTTTTGCAATGGTTTCTATAACTGATCACCGTCTGGATCATAAGTTAAAGGAAGTTTATCACATGTTTCAGAAAGCGGGATATTTTCCCATCATATGGAAGGAATCTCTGCTTGTTTTGCCCTTTTATGAAAGCTGGAGCCCGATGGTGACATGAGGTTATGATACATCATAATCTCAGTGGAGTTCAGTCAGACGTCCTGTTCTGCAGACTATACTGTATTTTACGTGACCGAGGCGCGCATTTTGATTATGTATGACTGACACGTTTAGACATGGCTGTTATTTGTCACGCCGTCGCGCGGCACACATGGTAAAAAAACGCCTTAATGGCGCCCTAACTCATAAACTTCATACAGCTGCGTGTCTGTCAAGTGTTTATGGCCCATAAAACCGTTAGTTAGCCCAGATCTAATCTGCTCTGCTGCTTCTCGACGTGGAAATCTCCCCGTTTTCAGGAGAATCCCAGCACTTTAAATCACATCTCCTTATGAAGAGCTCCTCTTTCCTATTACGCCTAAAAAAAAAAAAAGAGAGAGAGAGAGAGAGAGAGACTGGTCCCCGGCCGATCTTGTTGAGCGCAGTGCAGATTTCGATTGATTGCATCAGTCACTATCGGGCCATTCTGGAGCTGGTGACTTTGAGGTCTCAGTCGCTGCCTCTCTGTGTGTCTCTCTGACAGAAGCTGTTGTTGAATGGAAGAGTGGCTTCTTTCAGTCAGGGTGTCCCCTCGGGGCCAACTGGGAGAGATAATCAGGCAGGACAGTCACAGACGGACAGACGGACGGGCAGATGCAGTACACTGAAGCTGTTTCTCTCTGACTCCGAGGCACGTTTTTCGAAAAAAAAAAAAAAAAAAATTCAAAAGGATGTTTGTTACTCTTCACAAACTGTAAATTGACTCTTGTGAAACAGAGGCCTCAATTTAGGGAATTGTCTTATTTGATAAAAACCGTTTTCACGTTTTTCCTTCATCTAACGGATATTTTTATCTCTGAACGTTTGGAGCAGTGTCTGCTCATGTCTTAAGAGTCAGTCTAAAGCATTTGTTGGATTAGATTAGATCAGATTAGACTAGATTAGATGGTGTTTCTTCCAAGATTAGGACGTCCTGCGACTTTAATAGTTACAGAATTATATGTCCGGCAGCACACCGTCGTAATAAATTGGCCGTGATCCCAACTAGAAAGAAAAACGTTTGCAACTCCAGACAAGGAATAATGTCCTGATTCACAGGTTTGGATCAACGTTCCTATGCCGTGATGAAAAAATGATGCGAATGTCCTCTTAGTGGGTTGGAAATTACGCAGTAAGCACACTGTAACATGAACGTTTAGTGACACTTTGACTTACTCGGCCTTATTTAAATCAAATGTCTTATAGTTGGGTTTAGCGCCATTTTGCTATGTTTTGACATTTAAACATTTGATTTAGTCTCAATAAACTTTAACCCTTTAACTCGTTCAGCTCAACTAACATTAGAAGTGTCACCGCATCAATTTCTTCAGATATGTTGAGACATAAAGTATATTTTCTTAATAAAACAGATATTATTTACCAATTACTCTAATGAATCAGTGGCATAAGTCAGAGCGGTAAATATGACTGCCATCAAAATGCCTTTTCTTAAAGAAATTATTCCATTTTCCATTCTGTAGCTTGTGCAAAATATAACTTACTACACATTTATGCAGAGTTTAAATGAATATAGCAAAGTTCCCATCCTCCTTTATTGGCCTGCTACCTGTGTCTAGAATCTGCCTGTTCATGTAGCCAAAATAATGCGTTATAATTACCTCTCACTGCACTTTTCTGTAAAATCAACCAAAGCCAGGTGACAGAACAACCTGTGATTGTTTTGTTTTAATATTTTGTTCATAATGGTCATTTAACTCAGTTGAAGTCAAAACTACTTTATTTATCCCAAAGAGAAATGAAACATGGTTATAGCTCATATTGTAGGGACTTCTTCAACACGTTGTTGTAGGTGCTGATGGCTGCAGGCAGGAAGGCTCTCCTGCACCGGTCTGTCTCACAGCGGTTCTGGAGAAGTCTCTGACTGAAGACGCTCTCAGACTGCAGGTCTGCTGGTGGTTCCTAGAGTCTCTAAAAGTAGAATGGGAGGCAGATCCTTTAGCTATCAGGCTCCTCTTCTGTGGAACCAACTCCCAGTTTTGGTCCGTGAGGCAGACACCCTGTCTACTTTTAAGACTAGGCTTAAAACTTTTCTTTTTGACAAAAATTATAACTAGTGACTCATGTCATGTTACTCTCAGCTACCTTTATAGTTTTACTGCTATAGGCTTAGGTTACTGGAGTATATCAGGATCTAATTTTCTCACTATATTGAGTTCTACTGTTCTTCAATTATGCATTATGTGTTGTCATTTCTGCTTTAACTTTCTGTTCTCTCTCTTTTCTCTTCATAGTAGGTACACCTGGTCTGGCGTTCTGTTAACTGTGACATCATCCAGAGAAGATGGCTCACCCGCTACTACCATCTAATGTAGAACAGATTACTAGATCAATGTGTGCTTCTGTGCTTTTTTGTTTCTCTTGTTGTGTCTCTGTTCTGTCTTCTGTAACCCCAGTCGGTCGAGGCAGATGACCGTTCATACTGAGCCCGGTTCTGCCGGAGGTTTTTTTTCCCGTTAATGGGTGGTTTTTCTTCCCACTGTCGCTTCATGCTTGCTCAGTATGAGGGATTGCAGCAAAGCCATGTACAATGCAGATGACTCTTCCTGTGGCTCTACGGTTCCCCAGGAGTGAATGCTGCTTGTCGGGACTTTGATGCAATCAACTGGTTTCCTTATATAGGACATTTTCGACCAATCTGTATAATCTGACCCAATCTGTATAATATGATTTAACTTGACTTTGTAAAGTGCCTTGAGATGACATGTTTCATGATTTGGCGCTATATAAATAAAATTGAATTGAATTGAATTGAATTGTCTGATGAAGAGGATGCTCAGGGTTGATGGTTATATTCTTCACTTTATGAAGAATCCTCCAGAGGTTCTGAAGGAGTCCTCAGAACAGAACCGGCCTTCTTTATTAGTTTGTTGAGCTTTTTAAGTCAGCGGTTCTGATGCTCCTACCCCAACAGATGATGGCAGAGGAGATCACATTCTCCCCATCAGACTCAGAGAAGATCTGAAGCATCTAGGTGCAGAAGCTTCCTCAGGATCTAAGCTTCCTCAGGAAGTCCCGTCTGCTCTGTCTTTTCTCGTAGAGGACTTCAAAGTTGCATCTCTAGTCCAGTCTGTTGTTCTGGGGAACACTGAGGTATTTATACTTCTCCACCACCTCCACTTCTTCTCCTGGATTAACATCCAAATAAAATCTACACTCCAAAATTAAAACTTCAATATGGACTTGACACAGGTGAGGTCAGATAAGGCGACTAATTGACCGTATTTTATCAAAGCGGTGTTTAATTGTACTCCTGGGGGCTATTTCTATTCATAATGTGGTCCAGCCTACATCATCATCATCATTCCAGTCTGGGCCAGAGAGAGGAGGTGAGAACAAAATCCCATCACCCAGTAATCAGTAAGAGAGAAACTGCCTCAAGTAGCCAGATTACTTTGAGTTAAAGGTATACAGCTACATTATAGGGTTATAAAAAAGACCAAAATAAATGTTTGATCATGATAAAATAAGGTTATGTACACCAAGCGTCCATCCTGATAACGTTTTGAAGGTCCTTTATGTGGATAAATATAGCCTGAGCACTGGACGCGATTAGCAGATATAAACAGACGTGGTTTCACCTAACGACAGTATCCATGAACTATAATGATGCCAGTTTGCTTAATTAATAAATCAAAATTAAATAATGCCAGACCGAGCCTGACCCTCTGCAATGCCTCGCAGTAAAGCAGCAGGTCGGCGTGATCGAAGACCAACCGTTATTAAATATATAAAATGATCTATAGAAACTTTAAGAGCCTCATATCAGAACATTTACTCACGTCAGTCAACTCTGTGGCAGGTTTAGCGTCTGCTTCAGTGAACACCAACGTTTATACTGTATTCCCAGAGACATTCCAGGCATTTCCCTCTTCATTTATTCATTTATTTTTTGTCTCGAGGCACTTTCCAAAGTCAGATTCAATCAGGTTATACAAAGCGGTTCCGGTGCTTAACTAGGACTGATGCTAATCATATTTGTAAAGAAGCCTCTTCGGTTCTTCAAAGCCACAGAACCAACCCAGAACCATGCCATTGCATCACTATAAAACCATCCCATCCGATACACCTTTGAGCCGCCTCGTAGTTAAACTGTGCGGTGAGACAGTTTAGCTACGCTTCATTGGTCGTTGGTCTACGGGAGCCGCCGTTAGCTCCAGACGGCAGCGGTTCCTTCCAGCTCTGGGTTGGCTCTGAAAAAGCTCCAGAGTTTTAAGGCCAGAGTTGGCAGCAGTGGAAACAGAAGGGATTGGTGCTTATCAGTGTTGTATAGTAACGAAGTAAAAATACTTCACTTTTGTACATAAGTATATTTTGGAGTACTTTATACTTTTCTCGAGTATAACATTTTTTGATAACTTTTACTTTTACTTCACTATATTTCTGAACTTAATTGCATACTTTTACACCATGTTCTTAGTATACACCCCCTAGTCTAAATTTTGTCTGCACTTGGTTGTGTACAATTTTAAATTGCATAGCACTGACCTTACTTGAAGAAGGAAAACTGAAAGCTTACAAAAAGGTTGTATTTTCTGTTTTTTTTTACTTGGTCTAAATTTCTCCTGCACTTGGTTGTTTATATTGTTTTAAGTGAATTTGACTTTCTAATTTTACCAAAATCTAAAAAATGTCATTCAAACTGCATTTGCTTTGTTTTACTTTTTACTTATACTTTTTATTACATTACTTGAGTACATCTATTTTTACAGTGATTGTCACACTTAAGTACAATACATTTCAGATACTTTAAGACTTTTACTCAAGTAACATTTCAGTCAGTGACTTGGACTTTTACCAAAGTCATATTTTATAGGGGTACCTATACTTTTACTTGACTCCGAGATTTCAGTACTTTATACAACACTGGTGCTTATTAACGGCTGCTAGCACCTAGGTATTGGAACCAGTTTGGTGGAAAATCCCTTAACCTAGGTAAAAATCTGTCAGAAGTGGCTCGTCTGCTATCAACTTTCCCAATCCCAACAAATAAGAGCAATCTTTGGGCCTCTTGTGATGTCATTGTCACCAAAAAAAACTTACAAAGCAGAATTATTGTCTTTCGTTGGGATACTTCTTTTAAATTTTGTGCATTCCTGTTGTCTAAACACTCCCTTACCCAGATTTGCTTAAGCTATCAGTATATATTAGTAAAAAAAAAAAAACAGACACCACTGGACGGCACCTTTTAATCCGCATACAGAGAGCCGCAAAACATCATCGCTGGAAGTTTCCGTCACCTGTTTCCCTGATTAAACCTCTTGTCTGTCCGTGTGCGTATGTCTGTGTGTGCATGTGAACTGGAGGTGGAGAGAGCCATGTGGTAAATATAGGGCGAACAGAGAAAGCAGGCCGGCCCGGGTCGGGTTAGGCTGGGCTGGGCTGGGCAGGTCAGCGCTGCAGCATTTGATTGTAAATAAGAGAGGAGTCAGTTCACACGCCGATCAAGTGACTGCCGGGAACAAGCGAGCCATTTGAATCAGGTGGCTATCTCCCTATCTGAGAGATCAGAGCCCTGTCACTCCCCCCCCCCCCCACACCGCCACATACACTACCTGCCTCCTCTCATTGCTCTCGTCATTGTGTGTCGCACACATACACTCACACACACACACACACGCACACGAGCGAAATGACATGTCCCTCCCTGACGGCTATAAGGGCAGAAAAGAGTGGCTGGATGAGATTTCACTGTCCCACGTCGGGACGGGAAAGGAACCGAGAGAAGGAAAGGAGAGAAGGAAAGGAGACAGCGCAACACCCTGAAGCGTTTTCTCACCTGTTTGAGATTTCCAGTAATATAACAACAAACATGCAACGCAATCGCATTTAAATAAACGATTCCATGCTGTTTTTGTCTATAAAATGTCCATAAAAAGTGAAAAGAAAAAGTGACACCAAGATTTTACAGCTCAAATACATTCAGTACATTAGATAAAAAAGCACTTTAAGCTGATATTAGACCTACTTTTCATTAAGTTTCCATTTTAGCATGAAAATGTTGCTTTTTTGTTTTGTCTGATGTAATATTCTGCTCTTAAATGCTGTGTTTTAATTAACTGGAGGCGGAGAAAATAATCATAATTTACAGAAAGAAAGGCTTTAAAACATCATCAGTCTGTGTTAATCTATATACCGGTAATGCATTTCCAATAGTGAATTGAGTTACTGAAATAAATGAACTTTTCACAAATATTCTAATTTATTGAACATGACTGAATGAATGATCCAAATCAGTGCCAAGATTTGATTTAAATCAGAATAAAAATTTACTTTTAAGAAAGTGAAGTCAGTCAGTTTTTTTCCTGTTCTTGAATAAAACGATTCTTTCACAGTTTTATATCTATATGTATATCTATATTTATATCTATATATATCTATATATCTATATCTATATATATATATATATATATATATATCTCTATATATATCTATATATATCTATATATATATATATAGATATATATATATATATATATATCTATCTCTATATATATCTATATATATCTATATATATCTATCTATCGATCGATCGATCGATCGATATATATATATATATATATATATATCGATCGATCGATATATATATATATATATATATATATATATATATATATAGATATAGATATAGATATATATATATATATAGATATAGATATATAGATATATCTGTGTCAGTCACCAATTCTCCATCACACCAGAGGCTGTCCCACAGTTTGGCCCGACTGTCACATTAAAGAGCTGTGAAAAATGGCTCGGATAAATTGTTAGCGACACACACACACACACACACACACACACACACACACACACACACACATGGCCCACGTTCACACACTGGCATGAATTTTTTATGCCCCGTCTTGACAATGACCCCCGGGGGAGATGATGATGTGGAACAGCTGCTGCTTGTTCATATTGATTAAATGACATCCAGGATCACTTACCGATTTACCGACTGACGGCGCTCAGTCGCCCTGAGGGAGGTTAGGGGCCTGTTAGCCCAGGCAGCGCTGCTTTGAACGTCGTCCGTTTCCCCACAGACATCCCGCAGAATCCACACAGGATTATCATGTTTGGAATCAGTATCATAAGGTGACGTTACAATGCTAATAAAACACAAACTTCAATGTGTTTTATCAACAAATAATGTGCTAAATCAAGCGAAAGACATCCTTTATTTTGAAGAGTCGCCAAAAAGGATGCATAGGTGTTAATCTGTCAATACTGGCAGATTATTACAGCTCAAAGTCTTTTGGCTTTACACAATAGTTGAAGCTCAGTGAGTCTTCAAGTGTGGCCAGAAATGCTTACATTCAGATTTGGTTTTTGGACTTTGACTGGGCCATCAGTGCAGCTAAATGTTGTTCCATCGTACATTTGGCTTTGGTTCAGGGTCATTTTTCTGCAGGAGGATGAATCTTCACAACACTCTAACAGCTTTTTGTCCTCCCAGGAATAAAAACTTTAGGTCCATCTTCTCCCCACCATCTTTGAGCAGCTGCTCCCTTCCAGGTGAAGAAAAGCAACCAACTCCATGGGGAGATATCGTATCTTCCTCCACATTATTTGCTAAACTGCAGAAAAACACAGGACCTTGAATCTCTTCCTTTCAGCGGTGACTTCTTGCCTTTCCTCCATAAAGCCAGATTTGTAGCGTGCATAACTAGCACTTATCATGTCATCAGATTCTCCTATCAGAGCTGTGGATCTCTGCAGCTCCTCCAGAGTTACCACGGCTCTCTCGGCCGCTCTTCTGAATAATGCTCTCCTTGTCTTGTCAGTCAGTCCAGGTTAAAGTCCACGTTTTTTGGAGGTTGATTGCAGCTCTTTTCCTTTTGACTTGAACGGTGCCCTTTGAGACGTTAGAGCTGAAATTTTAGATGGTGGCACCAGAGTAAAGGCAGTTGAATCTGAACAAACTTCACAAACTTTACAAACTCTGGTTTGTAGAAATTAATCTGACACCCTGTATCCATTTCCTTTCCCCTTATTGTATTGTGTTGGCCTGCCACCTAAAATCCTGATTGAATATATTGAAGTTTATTTTTTCAAAGAATGCAGAACAGGAAAGACATTAATAAAAATAAGCATCAAACACGGGTGTCAACCTTCAGCAGGACAGCTGCCCTGCACCTTTTAGATGTGTCCCCGGTCCAACAAAACTCAAAGGACTGAACTCAGCATGAAGTCAGGTTCAACAAAGGTCTGCTCATGACCTAATTATATGATTTTTATAACTTTTTTATTAAATATTATATTAATAGGTGTATTGAAGCAGATACACTTCTGAAAGTTGCAGGACGAGAGCACCAAGGACAGGAGTTTGATATATATATGAATATAACATAAAATGAACACATATAGCAGGTAAAATTCATAATTTGTTTAATATAAATGGATTTATCTGCACAAAATGTCATGTTTAAGAGCCAATGCACACATTTGTTATCCGTTCTGTACCGTTTTTTGCTGTTGCATGCATGGAAAAACCACTTGAAAAGTTTCTGAAACAGTTTTTTTTTATGGTTAAATTGTAGCTGTAAAATTCAATAAGACAGGCAAGCCCAGGGTGGCCATAAATGTAAAAAAATAAAAAATAAAACATTCAACACACTGCATGAGCGAATATCTGGTTGAAAATTTGAAATTTCAAAAATTAAAAATTTAGAAAAAGTGTTAAAAGCCCTTAAGGGTCCGGTGGCTCGCAGAGGGTCTGGTAGTACACGTCTACTTCCGGGAAACGATTCAGTGGACAAAAAAAAAGTTGATCTGCAAGAGAGAGCTGGACTAACAAACAGAGGAGCTAAGGGAGCTTATAGGATGAACAGAGAACAGATGATAAGTCCAGAAAAAGGAGCGATGACAAGATGAAGCTGACTTCACTTAGAAAAGAAGGAGCACTGCAAAAACAAAAGAGACAAAGAGAGAGGATGATGTTAGGAAAAGTATACGGATAAAACAGGTGTCCAGAGACTAGACATGAGAGTAAAGCAATCCCCTGAATCAATTAGGCAGGACAGGAGTGGGCATGTTGCTGTTTCTCTGTCATGTTTTACTTATTTCCTGCTGTGGGCAAATATACAGATAAATAAAGCCTCCCGACCGGATCAGAACCGCAGGTTTTAGTCACACTAATGTACGTAAATGCATGGCCTTGGGAACCGTCAGAACAGAAATTAGTTGTTAAACTCTTTGTTACTTCGCTCCAAGTGTTTGGTGCAACTTACAGGAAACTATTGTTTGTAAGATGTTAAATATTGGATTTGGTAAACACATTTTGCTCCGTGAAATTTAGACATAATGAATAACACAGTTAAATGCTATATAAATCAACCACTGAGAAAATATGAGGAGCTTACTTTTCAAATTTCATGCTTTTCAGTAAATTTAGCAAATCATTCGCTGTTTTTGATATAAACCATGATGGGAAAACCTTGGAAGTTTTTGGAGTCATGCATCAAATATAGAATTTCTTACAGCTGGTCAGTTCTCAGCTCTCTAGATTTTCAATGCTTAACTTTTTAAAATGTTTGAGTTTTTTCAACCCATATAACATGTCTAATTTAAGACGAGCCTTTTCATGGAGCTTTGACAGATCTCTTGACTGAACGGATGTGCCGTGATGTCCAAGCTACTTTACTCTGCTTCCACAGTTAAAACATTCACTTTCCTTTCATCCTACCACGTTATTCTTGGATTATTTGTGTCTTTTTGGATCAGATTTCATTAGCAGACCAACGCGGTGGTTCGCTAATAAAGTCTGATCCTTATACTTCTAGTGTTGCTGAAGTTTTCATCTACCACTTGGTTGACCCTCGTCATGCACCTTGGAAGTTGGTGATGTGCCAGAAACATTTGGATCTGGTTTAGGGCTTCAGATCAGATTTGGCTGAGTGAAGAAGATTTCTGAGTCTCTGTGGACAGCAGGGGTGGTTCTAGACGGGGGCCAACAGGGGCCAGTGAACTGTACTAAAGACATGACTTTAAAAATATTTCTTAGAATGATATATGCTGACAAAGATACCGTAACTGATTGATCACTTAGAGAAATTGTGTTTTTTTTACCTTTTTTTTACTCAAACAATAATTTTAAAATTAAGCTGTTTCACGTTTAGCTCCAGCCGTACTGAGATAGGATCAGGGGTCTGCAACCCGCGGTTCCAGAGCCACAATTGGCTCTTTGGCTCATTTAATAGATTAATCGATGAAATATTGACCTGTTTAGTCCCCTCCCCCCCTACAATCTTTTGTTCTGTGCCCACATTAAAAAAAAACTCTGCCCCCTAACGATCGTTAGGTTTGATCCACAGTTCAGCATCACTTTATTGGTCAGCTCACGATGGTTTTGTGAAGGGATTGCTCTTTTTTTGCAGTCAAGTAGATAACATCCTTAGCTTTATAAATGCAAGATTCAAGTGAAGTTAGACTATTGTGTCCTTAGTTTGATGTTATACCTTCTAGCTGCTTGAAGAAGTGGTCTTTCATATAATGTATTGCTGTTAAATTTATAGCTACATTAGGCTGGTGTCTGGCATTAGTTCCTGACGTTTCTCTGCATCAGAGATACAACGATCACACTTTGCCTGCCCCCGTGCTGATTGCTGGTATTCCTTTAGTTCTGACCTTCTGATTCAGATTTTTTTTTTTTTTTGCACATAAAATAAAAAGATTTTGCTGTGGGTTCATTAATAGAAAAGAAAGAATTTTAAGATTATCCCCATTTGAAAGTTAAAACATATGCCTCTAACCTTTATCAGATTTGTATTCAATCCAAAAGATGCGTTAAAGGAAAAAGGTACATTTATTTTACCCGTTGAAATTGGCCCGTTCCAGTCTCTGGCCGATTTGTTGCTACTTTTGCTCTTTTAAGTTTTTGTTTGTCATCTTGAATGGTTGAGGGAAAACCTCATCATATCTGGGCTGGAGCTCAAACTTTTGCTGCTGTTCAGGTGGAGTGGTAAAAATCACAATTAGAACAAAATAAGCGCTGTGTTTTTATGTGCACTGGTTACTTTCACACTATTTTATTCAGTTATTTATGTCTTTTTCTGTATTATCCTCCATAATCCATCTATAGGTTTTTACGGATGGATTTGGAGTGCACTTCTGGTTTCCCCATCATCAAATCCAGCAGTAAACACGTCGATCCAAAATCAGTCAAAGTGACCTAATGTGAAAAGGATAAAGCAGTTTGAATGTAAAATCCAGCTATTAAGAAGTTTTCTAAACAATACTCTTTCCACTTTATGGATTCCTTTTTTTCCGCCTTTATTCCACTGGTAGGTTTATGGGGGAGTGAGTGACAAAAGACACAATATGCTCTGATAAGTTTCATCCATTGTATGAAGATTAGGAAAAAAGATTAAGAATATCTGCAAAAAACAAAAAAAAAATGAAAATAAATAGGAAAGAGTACAGCGTGGTAGTGGATGATGGTAGGGGAGGTTTCTACTGGGCATATTGGCTTAATAAGGCTAAATACCAGACTGGGAATAATCTCCCAGTAAACTGTCTACTCATGAAAAACACAGCGATACAACAGCAGCAACTCTCGCTTTCTGCCCGTCTGCCACCCCCCCCCCCCCCCCGCCCCCCATCTATTCCCCCATCTCCCCCTCTCTGTCCACACTGGTCCCTGGCTGCCTTTTCTCTTTCTCGCTCTCCTTCCTCCCGCCGCCTCCTCTTCCTCGCTCCTTGTCTCGTCTCGGTAAGTAGGATAAGACTTGGAGAGCTCTGTCGTCGTGGAAACTGCCAAAAGTATTCAGTTTGAAGTTTGAGGAGGTCAGTTTGTGGGTCAGAGCAAGCCCCCCCCCCCCCCCCCCCCCCACACACACACACACACACACACACACACACACAGGGAGGGCTGAAGACCAGAGTAGGGGTGTAGAGGGGACCCCATATGGACCGGGACCCTTTCACTCGGGGGGGTTTAGGAGGGGGAATTGATGTTTTTGGTGGGCCAGGGGCCACTGCAAATCTCTGCTTATAAAACAGCTGTGGTGCCAGAACTTTTTAGATCTTTGGGGATTGAAATTAAGCTGATTATGAGTGAAATCACGCATTGTTGTATTTGAAATGTATAGCAGTTCAGTAACCCTAATGATTTCCCTCCTTTTAGTGAGACGATTCACGTTCTTCACTCAGGCTTCAAACGTCTTTACAGGTTTTTTTTCTTTTTCTTTTTAAATATGTTTCGTCATATTTCTCCAAACAATGTCGTATGAAAAAAAAGAAAAAGAAGAAAAAGTAACTCATGAATTAACAATTTTATCAATTCCTGCAGAAAACAGATTCTGGGTTGATGAAAAGTAAAAAATAAAAGTTTGGGAGTACTTTGATCCAAAGATATACAGCAAACTATTCAAAACTGGATCAACAATGAAAGAACTCAATTTAAAATTAAAAGTAACATGAAAATGGATAAAAAGAAAAACTATAGGTGGAATATGTGATATATGTGTCTCAGTTCCTTTGTTTTTTTTGAGACTATGCAAGACAAAATGTCTAGCCTAAGTTGATCTGCTAATCAAATCAGTTGTGAGACTTTAATAAACATAATTCAGCCTGGGTGACCCCCAAAAACTAACAACTGATTCAACGGTTAGTACATTTTCGGCTGACATTAAATAAACTGTGTCTCTTTCTTGGCTTTGGGACAAACTTGTCCCGTCAGGAAACACCGCTGCAGGTGTGCAAAGTGTCGCTCCATGATCACTCGGGGAGCTGGATGGTGGTTTCAGCTCGTGGGACGGATCAAACTGCACAGCTCAGTCCTGCACTGCCACCACACTGCCACTGCAGGTGCATTCACTCGTTCTCGCTTATGGTGATAGAGCAGCGATTGAGCAAGGCGTAAAACGAAACCCCGTCCTGCCAAACATGTGGCTCTGGAATCCACTGAGTGCATTTGAAAATCATTAACAAATAACAATTTAAAGCGGCAGAAAAGCGATGCTGATAATGTCTATAGCTACAAAAAAGACTTTAATGGAACATGTATTTAATTTCTTTCTTTGTCTTTTTCTAACTCTATTCTGTTTTGGCTCTGATGTAAATGTTTTCGGTCAGTTGGCGGCTGAGGCCCAGCAGGTGGTTCACAAAATCCACCATAACCCCCAGCAATCCCTGTCCAGCCAATCCAAGCGCAGCCCCGTCCGCTGCTGTGCATAGTTAGCCCTGACAGGACCCTCTGTGTCTGCGTCTGTGTGTGAGTGAGAGAACGAGGCAGGGCTTCTGCTTGCCAACTTTAATAATACATTTTTGAGATCAGTCTGTGCACGTTTCTCTGTATACATTCATGTGTTGTTTTTTCTACTGAAAGTAAGATCAGAAACTATAGTTTTGTCTGTAGGCCTCACAGATTATTCTGGAACGTGTAACAATTTGATCGAGGGCCTCGGGAAATGCAGCAAAGAAAATCAGTTTAGCTTTATTATCCGGACAGTAAATTAGATCTTTATAAAGCATTTAATAACTTGTTAGACCAACACCAGCAACTATAGGTGGGAACAAAGACCAACATTCAGAGGAAATATTAGCCAAAAAAAGTTGAAAATTCAAAATATGTTGATTGTTCTAAACTTTTGAAGTGCATTTTAAATGTGCTGCTGCTTGCATAATTCTTTTGGTCTTTTCTTCATGTTTGCCTTCCAAACAGTCAGATTTTCTTGCTGTCTTTTTAAAGAGAATCTATCAGCCCTTTGCTGTTTAACATTCAAAACATTTTGTTCACATTATACCAGACTAGATAAGTTATAATGGGACACGTGTTGAGGTACAAAGAGTTTGTTCGGTTCTTTTTATTTCCCATCTACAAAATCTGTTTTGCGTCTCTCGTGTGTTTTAAAACAAAAAAGGCTTTCTCTCATCTTTTTATTCACCACAACACACAAATCAGATCAGTCAATCATACATCAGAGTACTTTAAATACAGATGTTGAGGATATAGAACCACAATGTAAATGTTAGAAAATATTAAAATAAGTATAACAGTGAAAACAAATGGTAATAACAATAATAGGAGCATCTGAGTTTTGTGAAACCGTGCCAAAGTGTGCCGTGATTGTACATAAGTCAAACAATATCTGTTACGTCTACTGATTCCTCAGCAGCACTACTATGCTTTCAGTCAGTTTGATCCCATAGTTTTAGGCTCAGACGTGCACCATAAAACCATCTTACACAGGTAAACATTCTGCAAGCTGCTTTTCAGGTGTTAAAAATCCACCCTTTCATCCTCAGAATGAACATTAAGCAGAAAGGTACGAAGGGCCAAGTTGACACAGCGTCGCATCAGCTGCAAAAAGCAGTGTTGTTGTTCTGTGCTCTAAGCTGCCCTGGCTTACGTATGTCATCCAGCTGTTTACTGTTACTTCCTCCAGTCTAAAATCAAACTAAAATCATTGTCAGAGCATTCCCGGTAGATTTGTAGTGGCACAGGACAGGGTTTAGGGTCATGCTGTAAACGCTGTGACGTCTACTGTGATGACCACAGTTCGCTTGTTTGGATGTGCTAGAAAATGTAAATGATCCGTTAAAATTTAAGTTCCAAAAAGGAGAACTACCACAGAAAATTTATTTCTCGGCATTTCTAACAAATTGGTCAACGGCCAAAGAAACGCCCGTCTCAGTTGTTCAGTGGTCATCTAACATGCCAGCGTCTCAGCAAGTAGACAAGGTGTCTTGTGGTTGTTTTAGCTCATATATGTACCGCTGTATCTGTCCTGACAGCAATATTTCTTTCTACTGATTCCTCTTTTTCCCTTAAACATGAATGTGGTTAGCTTGTTGTGACTCTGAGCCATGTTCAAAGGCTACAATGAACGGCTAACCGCTAAGCTAACCGCTAGGCTAACCTGATACATAAATACTAGAAGCGTGGATGCGCAGCCAGCAAGCAGATACAAGGAAGGAAAGAGCACGGACATTGGTGTTATGTGAGCGAATCAGAATGATTGGCATGTGGGTCAACCAATAGATAAGGTGATTTATCTGAGACTGGAGTGACAGAGGGGGGTGAGAGCCGAACCAAACCCCAACCAATCTCTGCCATTCAGGCGGAACGGCAAAGATTGGTTAGAGTTTTTACAGGCCTGCAGCTCCCACAGAGGATGATTTTTTAACCTCCTTTTTGTGAATAACGCATTAACTACTTTCAGGTGGGAAGGACAATTTTACCCTGTAAAACAAAAAGTGTTTCTGAACAGGATTACCAACTATATCTTTAAATAAATCAAATTTGGAACAGAATTATGAATCTAGCTAAACTGCAAATCTACATTAATTTGTTTTATAAAACATCTCTGTTTAGTTAAGAAAAAAACTGAACAAAAAAGAAAAAGGTTTAAAAAGAATCATAAATCAGATGTTTGAAATTCTCACCTCAAATGCGCATCTGCTAGCTAATTATCCACCTTGGACGTAAAATATTTCTTTGGAACAAGTGAAAACTGTCAACCAATGCCGGCCAGCCTCCTAGCACAACACCTTTTGATCTGTGTGTCTGCAATAATTGATTTAGTTTATTTCCTCTTTGCAATTAGTGAAATAAAAAAAAAAAGGACCACGAGCTCCTGGAAGCATTTTACAAGCAATGCTTTGTGTGCACATGTGAATGAAAGGCGAGCAGTGGTGTGAATCACCCAACTATCATCAGCTTTGATTGGCCCTGAGTGGCCTGCGAGTGCTGAGGCCATCCTTGCTGTTTTCCACTGAGCTTAGGAGCGCCAGCTTACGCGTCTCTGTGTGCTATCCTCCTCCTATATCTTTCCCTGTGTGTGTGTCTCAGGATGTCTGAGTGCAGATATGTGTTTGCAGACCCATATCAAGCCCCCGTGTGCCCTGGAAAGTACAAACACATACAAGGGCATCAAGAAGGATGAGTGGGTTTTAGAGACTGCTATTCAGCCAGAGGATGTGGGTTGAAATTGCATCAGCAAGCAGCTGCTCCACTGAAGTGTCCTTGAGCAAGATGCTGTATTTCTATATCCGAAAATGATAGGAACTGTTGAATAACACAGTCCAGCTGCACAATGATTAAGGTAATGCTACTTTAATTTGTACCCTAAAAAAAAAAAAATATATCGCTCTCAGTCGTCTCCTCATTTTAAAACGTATTACTTTCTCAGTCAGATTTTAAGCTCCGGCAAAAGCCGAGGTGCCCCATTGAGAGATTTTTCACGTTGAAAATGTTTTTGCGGCGAACAGCCAAGATGTTGTTTTATATCCAGAACAAATAAAAATAAAAATCACTTGAAGAGAAAAAAAAAATAGCCCCTATTTCCTCTTGACCGAGAGGAAGTATCGCCGACTCAATTGCCCGCCTCGTCCCGCCTCTCTTTGAGCCGCATGCATACCAAAGGCCACACTAAAGGGAAAGAGAAAAGCTCTGGGTTAATATTTAACCAGGGTTATGTAAAGACGCAGCCAGATAGCTGAGCTCATGAACAAATACCTGCATGAGTGCAGGACATCAGCTTCATGCCCCAAAGATATGGATGTTCCTCACAGCAGAAGAACGGGTAAAATATGTTTAAACCTTAACACCGAACCGTTCTCCAGTGTGAAGCACAGAACAACGCAATAGTTTTAAACTACCCATAATACTTTGCTTAAAGGAGCGATAGCCTCCTTGTAGTCATTGAAAGTAGTCTTGATCGATACAGTTGTTCTTCAGCTTTTCTGAAGCTCTTTCTAACTGTTTCCGCTCATTTTCAGTCCAGCTATTGCACATTTCTTTAAAACATTACAAAGAAGTCTAACTACCAGAAAAGAAACTACAAATAAGAGTAATGAGTCAGAGCTTTTTTTGTAGAGTTAAGCTTTTTACCATCAGTATAAAACACCTAAATACTAGAAGGTGGTTTAAATACTGTTAAAACAAAAGGGGTTTAATTTCAGTGATTTTTGAGGATGCTGTTACTGGAATTGATGAGATACGACATTTTTGTTGTAGGAACGGGTTGTGGGAAAAGCAGATCGTCTGTTCTTAAAATTCACATTTTCTTCCACAGCTTACACTGTTACAACATAGACTTAAATATATACGGCTATTGTTGAAAGGTTTCATTTCCAAGTTCCAAGCCAGAAGAATCCCACAAATCATCCCTAAAGTTGTTGTTTCCACTCAGATAAACAGAAGCTCAGATTCCAGTTGGAAGCTGTGTGAACAAAAATTTGTGAAAATTGCTTAAATACTGGTTTCTGCTTTCTGTTAACTCTGTAGTATTATAAAACTACCATTTGGATTTTTTTATTGCATGGAATAGAGAGACCTTTAGCTTGTTCTATATACTTCAAACCACTTTATAACTGTATAAGCTGATTGATTTTGATTTTGTAAAGTGCCTTGAGATGACATGTTTCATGAATTGGTGCTATATAAATAAAATTGAATTGAATTGAACTTTAAGATGTATTTCTGCCATACATATAAAAACATAAAAAAAAACATTTCCACTGCTCTTTGACTAGAGAGAGTTTAAAACAGATTACATAGAGGAGTTAAACTTGAGTTAAAATGATGCTACAAAACACAGTTTGGGATATATTGAACCTTTATTTGTGACAATGAAAGTAAGGATAGTAGTTACTATACATACTTGTTTAAATCTGGTGAACCCAAAATGATTTATTGGCTCGTCTTGTGAACTAATTATATCGTTAGATGATGGTCTGGGATTCATGCAATAACTGTTGCTGCTGAATACAGATTGTGATGAAACTTTGATGTCGTATTAATTTCTCCCATAGGTACAATGACATTCCTCATATTACAATATCAACTTTCAACAATAATTCCCCTGGAGAGAAACATCATAAAGTAGACTGCTAGATTGAGGTTTTGGCATTTTTCATGTTTGCTTCACTAATATCTTCCACTCTTTCTGGTATTTCCTCATTTTTCTACTCCGGTCTTACCTGCAAAATGCCAATGATCAGAGATAAAGGTATATACAGAAGTGACGTAACCTGATTATTCACAAACTACATCAGGACACATTTGAACATGTATTTGTCATTGTTTCCATTTAACAAGGATGTTTTAAAATTCTATTTTCCACCAAGTCAAGGTGTAAATGGTTGTAGATCTTTACTACAGCATACGAATCACATATGTCCAATCATTTTCTCAGTTATTTAAAGAAACTAGACTAGTTACCCGCCACATTTAGTTACAACACAAACCATATGCGATTCATAGGACAGGGTCCTTCAGAGATGTAGCCCATCATTCCTGTTACTTGTTTTGCAGGGACACAAGACGCCTCTAAACTAATTTAAAGTTTCAGCACAAACCCAAATGTGCACAGAAGTGCCGTGGCTTAAGTGCACCCCATGCTGTGTGCATACGTATGTGCATTCATGGATGTCTGCAGATGTGTTAAAAAAGGGAATGCTCTATTTTTGGCCTAGTTGGCATTACTCGTACCATGTGCACCAGTGTGTGTGTGTGTGTGTGTGTGTGTGTGTGTGTGTGTGTGCACATGCTGCTGGTTTGTATAGAAAGTGCTGTGCGCAGGAGAACGGGGATTTGGTGCCATCAGCACAGTGATGTCAGCACACAGAGACAAACAAAGCCAGACTCCAAACCCTCTCTCCCAGCTACACACAATCCTGCTGGAAATGATGGGGGGCCCGGCTCTGGGGTCCCTCTTCTGTTAAAACACACGTGCACATGCTAACAGGTTTTTACACATGCAGAGGCGCAGAGATAGACCTGCATGCCCTTGTGCACATGTATGTATATATATATATATATATATATATGTATATATATATATATATATATATATATATATATATATATATATATATACAGATAAGTGCTGTTCTTGATATCTATTCTAATTCACTTTCATTGCGAAGATTTAAGAACTTCTAGATATTAAAACAATAAACATGTAATGACGCGTTTAACTGATATTTGGTCTGTCTCTATGAATCTATATCTTACACACAATATGTCCCAAAAGATAGATTAAAAACCTTTAAAATGTTTCTTTTTTTGTGTGAATCTCAAATTAAATAAAACCAAATCAACTGTAAAGCTGCCATTTAAAAAAAAAATTATTCCTGCAGGGCATAAATCAGAACAAAACAAAGATTTCTGGCTCTTTTCGCCAAAACCTGTGTTAATGAAATGAACTAATGTTGGAGTCTTTCTAACAAAACGTCAAGCAAGTATTGGACAAACCGCGGTTCTGCAGATATTAATGCTGTTAGAGCAGAGAGAGAGCAGCCAAATCAGAAACACACCTTTGTTTGCATTGGCCTGGCCCTTTTACCACACTGCTCCATCCCCAGCTGCACACCTTGCAAATGGGGGCAGACATTACTGTATCTGTGGTGTACTTCATATGAATATAGTGTGACTGCAAACAGTAATACTGATATTATAATGGGTTTAAGGGCTGGAAAAAGACATTGGGAAGAAAGAACAGAGAAACTGCTTTTAAAACGTTGGCAGCTACAGCTTAGAAATACAAATGTTTGATTTGTTATTGGAGGTAAGATCACTCATTTATAAAGTTTAGTTACCCGTTTAAGCCCCATACTTGTTAATCAAATAGTTTAAAGAGAAGTTGTGGATATAGATGCAGCAATGCAGCGTCTTCGTTTAGCTGATCAGGTATGATAAGTAATCTGTAGAAATGTTGCTTACACAAACTTTCCTTTTCCTTTCCTTTTGTCGCTCTTTGTCCAGTGAATCCATGTGTCGACTGTTTATTTGCTAATATTCAAATTGTTAAGTCACACTTTGATGCTTTTCCCAGGGTTGAGCATTTAAGCATTTATGTTCCTAAGGTGGTTAATTAGAGAAAATAACTGTTTTTTTCTTACACTTAAATTTATTGTGTTTGTTTTAATGTGTGGTTTAATGATGCACGTGCCTGAAATCCAGTAGACAGATCATTGCAGGCTTTCAGTATGGATGATTCAATAGGACTGGATGTTTGTGAGGAAAGCAAACTGACCAACCTGGGTCTGTATTACATGAAACTCAGACTAAGCTGCCAAATAGACATTTATCAACTAAGACATAAAAGTACGGGGATGTTTTGATCAACATTTCTGGCCCTCTATGCCACAGAGGGACAGTTACATTCATTAAACTGCGTCGTCCATTTTTCTTGACTTTAAAAGATGTTTTATCCAAAGCAGAGTTTCAGGAATGCCTTAATAAACTTCTCCGATATGGGGTTATGTTAGCTACTTTAATGTTCTGATAAGAGATCATCTCAAATCTGATTGGCTGCATTATTTGCCTCTAAACTGACAGCTAGTCCTTTATCATCTCACTTTCTTCTGGTGGCTCTGATTGGCTGAGACAGCCTAGCATGCTGCCTGTTGTCTACTGCAGGTGAAACGCTGGGAGAAATACTTACTGTACCACAAACAGCATAAACAAAAATCTTACACTCTGTAATGAACGTCACCAAGAATAAACCACTTTCTCAGAATAAAAGCTTTGCATTGGATGTCAAATAAGTTGAACTTTATGTTTCTGTTTTAGTTAATTCAGGATATTTTCACGTGACACAGCAGAACAATTAGAAACCGTTTCAGTTTGTTTCTTTGCCTTAAATGCCGCTCTGTCACAAAGAAGCCAGTCAGGCTGGTGCTGATGTGTGTTTGTGTGGTTTATTTTATTTATTTTAATCAATTATCTGATTTTAGACATGAGCAAATTTAGCGTAGTAGCTATTTTCATGTAACCCTTTCCTAACTTATGGAAACAGCAACTTTGAATCGCATGTTCTTTTGTCTTTCCCATTTTTAAGAGCGGCTAATGAAATGGGCATTTGTGTTACATTCTATTTATTCCCCAGGAAAACAGGAATTTATGGATTAGTGATTAAACTCACTGATATTCAGACCATCTTAAAAACTTAACGCATTGAATAAAAGTTACATTTATTTGACAGAAGTTTGTCATAAATAATTTTTTATGATTCGTTATTTCTTAAAGTTGTATTTTTTTTTGTTCCAAAATTTATACATTTTAAAGCTTGTATTCATTTCTAATTATGTCTTTGATGTAAAAAAAAATATTCTAGGGCTTTTACACATCTTTTCCAGGGTAAAGATTAATCGAAATATACCTAAAGTATAATCCATGTCTGCCTTTTGGAAACAAAATTTTCCAAGTTTTCATTAAGAAGGATGTCACTTTAAAGGAACTATATGTTTTAGAGCATTTATCATATTTTGTGGAAAGGCTGTTAACGCGACAACTAGCAATTGTTTCTGTTTGTCTCTGTGCTTTAAATGCTCCTCTGTCCAAGACAGTCGGAGACAAACCGGGGCTGGTGGTCCGTTTGTGCGTGTTCGTGTTTATTTCTGTGACTTTTTTTATTTTATTTTGGGGCAGTGGGGTTGTGGTAACTGGGCATTCTGGACCCAGACAGGTCCTCATTATACTGGCGGAGGACGAACCCTGTGGTACTGCACACCATTCAGACAAGTTTAAAGGAGAGAGAGGGGTGTCACCATGTCTGCATGGATGCTTTTGTTTGTGATGTGCATGTGGAGTGAAGTGAGATGTGTATTTGACTGACAAAAATTTGTTTTTTTTCGTACTGACACGGTTTACGTTTCACATACTTTAACCGTCCTTTCGGGTAAATTCAAGACTTTGTGCACAGAAAGTTTGCTGCAGTGCAGGCGGGGGGGAAGAGTCAGCAAGTTACTCGCCCTGAACTGTATTTGTTGCCTGGTAACACAACCTTGGATCACGAAACACTGGGAGCCATTGTGAGCGTACAAGGATTCACGATGAACTCTGACTTTTCAGTCTCAGCAGCTTTTCACCAAGGCCGAGTGTTTTATAAATCTGTCTCCTATCTGTGAATTCACCCACAACTCCTACTAATAGATACGGCGAAAACAGGTTTTCTGTGCTGATAACGCCTCAGAAACGCACGTAGCTCTACGGGCTGCGACAGATGTTTACGATCAACGGCATATTCATGTGAAATCCTTCTGGACACAAATACAAGAGTCAGATTCTCACTTTTCGTTCGTCTTTTTTTTGTTTTTCAGTTATGCAATTCGAGATTAAAGACACACCCAAGAGACGGAGGCAGCGACTGAACCAGATGGCAGAAACTGGGACCTGGTAGGTACACGTCACAGTAAACCGCACGTTCAGACAGCTAGACACGCAGGGAGTCCCCACAAAGAGAGGCGGCGAGGCCTCGGAGGGTACCCGGTCATGCCCAGCTTCCGCTGCGCTCCAGATTGAGCGTGGCGCAGTGTTTATGAAGTCAGATGCTTGGAGGAAGGCCAAGCATTGTTCCGACAAGCAGCTGGATGGTAATTTCCAAAGAGACGGAGAGAAAAGCGCTTCCTTCTCACTACGGTCGCTGCCATTACATCTCATGACGAGCGAATCAAAGGAGAGAAGCAGATTATGGCAAACGAGCGGGAACACCGCAAACAGAATCCACTTGGAGGCTTGTAAGTGTCTCTCATCGCCTTCTGGCTTTAACAAACAGTAATTTTCTCAGCAGACTAAGCGGAGAAATGTTGAATCCTAATTGTGAAAATGCAACGCCTCGCAAAAAGTATTCCTATCCCTCGATCTTATTCGTCTTTGCAGGTAATCTTTTGAGATTACTCTGTACTTTGCTCCATCTCGCTTAACTTCACTGAGTTGTTTCTAAATACAGTAAAACTATCCCCCACAGCATCATCCTGCCGCCATCTTGCGTCACACTATGTTACGCAATGTGTGCGAGTTTTCCAGCCAACATAACATGCTGGATGTAGGCAAAAACGTTACATCTCAGTCTCATCTGACCAGAGCCGGGTCAAATTCGGACTTTCTTAAACTCAAACAGTCGTGCTTGATTAGTTATTAGAGTTATTACCAAGGATTTGATAACAAGTCGCCTATTTCCTAAAATAACGGCCTAAGTCATTCATTGTCATATTATTTTGTGTGTGTTCTGAAAAAACAGAAAAAAATTACTTTGGGCAATATTCTGGAAAGGTGACAAAGTGAAGAATCCAGTCACGAATGATAGTTCGCATGTTCAGGAACACGTTAATTTATTTAACGCCTGAATTATGTGTAGACGGGACTTTTTGATCCTCTTTTGAATCTGTCATTGGGTCCATTCCACAGACACACCCACAGTGACTCAGTGCTGATGTACAGGGAAGAAAAACTGAGTAAAAAAGGTCAAGCTCTAATGAGGAGCTTAGTGTGCTTCATTCTTGGCCGGGCAAAAGGATTCACACCCTTTGAACCCTTTTCCTGTTTTGTCAGATTATTACCATAAACTTCACTGTATGTTTTAGGAATTTGTGTAGACTAATAGGAATTAGGGCCTAATTGGGAAGCAGAAGGGAAACATGCAAACTAGTAAAATCCTGAAAAGTGCTCCGTATTTAGTGTTAAATCCCTCTGAGTGATTACTTTACAGAATTACCTTTTACGTCAGTTGCAGCAGCACATCTTTTGGGGGTATCACTAATAACTCTGCAAAACAAGATTTGTTTTTTAATTTTTGACACATTTTTTTAGATATAAAAACACTCAAACATTTAGACTTCTGCCTATTCTTATTCACAGACCAGCTCGAGTTGGAAAGCCTCCATGAACAGTAATTTCATAATGGCTTTCAGTCTGGACTTTGACTGGGCCATTTTAGCAAATCAGTATGCGTTGATCTATGTGAACCTTAGCTACAAGTCTTTTTCACCCTTTAAAGGTATATAGCCACATAATATGCTTATAAAAAAAAGTCCCAAAACCATTTGATTGTAATAAAATAAAGTTATATTCACCAAGCCTCCATCTTGATAATGTTTTGATGGTCCTTTTTTTGACGCTAGCTAAGAATCCAGTGCTGGGCACGATTTACAGATATAAACAGATGTGGCGCCATCTAGCGACAGTAACGCAGAACTATAATAATGCCGGGTTGCTTAATTAATAAATCAATTGTAAATAATGCTGGACTGAGCCTGAGCCTCTGAAATGCCTTGCAGTAAAGCTGCAGCTCGGCGAGATCGAAGACCAGCCTTTATTAATTAAATACACAGATCTACAGCAACTTGAATAGCCTCATATCAGAACTAGTGGTGGTGGTGATATACACCAGGAGGTTGTTTGCTGACCCTTCAAAAGAAAAGAAAGAGAGAGGATAACTGAAGCTCTAACCGAATTCATCACCTTTGATGATCAGTTGTTTTCAGTGGTCAATGATATTGTTAAGTTATCTGTGATCTATAAATACCAATTTATTAAGTACTCTGTATCGGAACTTGAAATCAGCAAGTATCTAAACTACAGTACTTATACTTGTACTCGGTCTGGGAAAAACTGACACCCTTAATCAGAACATTTACTCACATCAGTCAATGCGCCGGTCACATCTGAGCCTCGACAGGTTTAGCATCCGCTTCAGTGAACACCAACGTTCAGACTGTATTCCCAGCGACATTCCAATCTTTTCCCTCTTGGATCTTGGACCATTCTGCATTGTTTAGCTGGGAGATGCTAATAGCTGTTAGCCACTTCTTCTATTTTAACCCCTGCTGTGCAGTACGTACTTCTGTTAAAATCGGAAAAAAACACGAAAGGCTTTATTTACTAACAAATTGAGCAAAAACAAAGCGTAAAACACCAAAATGACAACTAATATGCCAGCAGGACGTGATAATTGTTCATGAAAACTTTGTATGCAACCAGAGTGAGCTACTGACGTATAAATTAAGAAAAAGTCAACGAACGTGGCCATGCACCTTTAATAGGTGTTTTCCAGGATTATGCTCTCTTCAGACCAGCTGACCAGCTGCCTTCACAGTGCTGAGATGTTGTTAACATCCATGCGGTATATTCTGTGTTAGTTGTCTGAGACAAATGTAAGCAAAAAAGTTAAAAAATAATTCTTCTGACCTGAGAACTTTCTTCCACATTAGGAGTTCCCTCTTTGCCAACTGGGACTTTATATTTATATTGGCTTTCTGTCAACAAAAGCTTTACTATTCTAATTCTTCTATGTTGGTCTATCTCATGAAATCCCCATAAAACACGCTGAAGTTTGTGTTCGCAATGCGACAAAATGTGGAAAAAAAAAAAAACTTCAAAGGTTATGAATTCCTTCTCAAGGCAGTGTACCAGCTGAAAGCATGTATACATTTATCGGATCTTAAATGAGGGGAAAAAAAGGAAATAAAGTTGGAGGGAGGTTGGTGAGAGCTGCGCAGATATCCCGGTCAGGAGGAATGTGTCAATTTGCTGTCAACTATTCGCTGCTTTGTCAGGCGACCGCAGAGCGCTGGAAACGCGTAAAAGTAGCCCCCTTTTCACACCTTGGGTTGCTCCCGCCCTCCTTCCTCCCCATCACGGCCCTCCTCGGCCCTCCCTCCCCCTTCCTCACACACACGGTAGCAGCAGAAACCGGGCCAGCGCTGCTGCAGCTGTGACCAGAACAATAGCATTCCTCAGGTTTTAAACGCCTGGCACTTAGATTCCTAACAGTCAAATTCCTGGCGGGGGGAAGCTGGGGTGGGTTGCTATAGGACGCCGAGAGCTGTGAGGAGCCTTGTGAGGAGACGTACAGTTGTAAAGCTCTGTGATTTGGCTTTTATTTCTTCTTTTTATGAGTGGGGTGTTGTAGCTCTGTTGTCCCTCCTCGCGTTCTTTATTTCTCAGATGTGACGTTTTCAGCACGTTTTCAGCAGCTTAGGTTAAGAGGCGTCCTGCTGCTCCTTCGGGGCGCCGCGTGTTGATCGAAGCACCTGTTAGGTCAACACGCGGCGCCTCGTAACGTGGCTCCCAGCACATGTGGAGCTGCAGACCAACACAGATGTGCCGGAAACGACACATTAGTTTCAGGAGCGTTAAATTAGGTGTTAACAGAGGAAACAAACACGGCTCGTGTTTATGTGCTCATCTTAATTCTGACAGAACACACGCCAAAAAACAGTTATTTCTGTCCAATTTCTTCTTCTCGGTGATAATTAGTCCCTCGTCCCTCGTTTATTCCGCTACATACTCATTAGGTTCCTTTTTAAAAGTGAGGAATATAAAGCTGGAAGCTGAAATAGTGCAGGCCTCGCCGTGCACGCGTGCCTTCTCTGCTGGTTTAAGTTCACACAGCCACGAGCGGCCCAAACTATCAGGCTATCAGAAATAACCCCCCAAAAATAACGGCTCTCTCATTAACCACGCCTGTTTCACAATTTAAATATAAATGAATCTAATTTAGAAAACCTCGGGCGCGATGAAGGAGACTCATTTAGAGCCAATCTAAAATTAATGAGGGCATCTGGAGAGAGGGGCAGAGTGGCGAGGGGCCCTGCGTGGCTTAACAGATACCGTGCTTAACACGCTACTGTACTTTAAACACTGGAAAATCCCCATTAATTTTGAATTAGTACAGTATTCAGAGGGGTGAAAAAGAGCTTTAATTTTTTTTTTCCCCGCCCTGACATGATGCAGAGACTTTTTTGGATGTGACTTTTGGCCTCTTGGCTGTGAAACGGTCTTTAGGTTGTTAAATATCGCTGCTTTCTATGTCGCCGTCCTGATCTGGACGTGCAGAACCTAACATTTAATGATTTAAATGGAAACGTTGACGTTTTTTATCTTTGGCTCATCAGATTTACAGTAAGGATTCTGAGCCTTGGACGTTTAGGTTTTGCATTTTCGTTTCTCCTGACCATTTATTTCCCATGACACGCCTGCTGTAACGTCCTCTCTCCCTCAGCTGCCCCTCGCAGACGCCAGCCAGCTCCCACAGCGACTGTTTGGTTTTGCGGGTTTAATTCCCGATGGGTTTGGGTCTAGAGTGATTAGGCTGAGCCCTAAAGGCCGGCAGGCTTGTCAGGTGTCTCCACACATTAATGTCCTCCTGTTCACAGCCTGAGTCGACAGCCCAGCGAGGGAGAGGGGGAACGAGAAGCGCTGATCGACTCTGATGGGAGGCACATGAGGGATGATGAGAAGCTGATTGTATTGTTAAGTTATTGGATCTGATTCACACACAAGTTTTAATTTTAGAGAGCCAGGGTGTTTGGAGAAGATTTGTTTAGATTGGTTGGATTGGTTTTAAAGCTCAAAAAGGCTCAGAAAAAGTGTTTTATTTTTATGCATGGATAGAAAATGTTGCGTTTTACTTATGATAAACAAGGTCTGTCCAAATGATCAGCAACCTTATTACATATAGAAAAGTTACTTTATATCCTGCAAAGTTACTTTATTTATCCTGCAAAGTTATTTTATTATCCTGCAAAGTTACTTTATTTATCCTGCAAAGTTATTTTATTATCCTGCAAAGTTACTTTATTTATCCTGCAAAGTTATTTTATTATCCTGCAAAGTTACTTTATTCTGAAATCCACTGCAATTCACTGAAATTCTCAAGCTGTATGCAAACGAAATTTCGTTCTGTACGCACTCTGTGCATACAAAATGACAATAAAGTTAGTCTAAGTCTAACTACCTTAAAATAAATTCAGCTTTTTTTCTGAAACATAATCACAAACTGATTTTTTTTAAACCTTTCTGACCAACAGTTTCACTGTGTGGTGTTAAAATAAACTTGGCTCCTCATCCAGACGTTTTTTTTTTTTTGTTACAGTTTTAATTGCTGTAAAGTTTTTAGTCATCGATTCAACTCTAAATGTGTACAAGTCAAACTTGGATGGTTGAGTTATTTTTCCCGCATTTAGCTGAAATATGAAACTCGTCTGCATTACTCTACTGGCATGTTCGCCTGTCTTTACCGTGTTGGAGAGTGAATCAGAGGACACATGATGTTTAAACCACAAGAAAACAGATAGATAGATAGATAGATAGATAGATAGATAGATAGATAGATAGATAGATAGATAGATAGATAGATAGATCATCATCAAATCACTCTAGAAATCATTCTAAAAATCACAGTAGATTGCACTAATTTTCAGGATAAAGATGCAGCAGCGATTTATGTAAACAATTGAAATGAAAAACTCTAATGTTCTGTTGTGGTCCAGGTTATTTTTTCAGTTAAGCTATCTTTTCTGTCTTAGGATTTATTTCTGTTTCTTGTTTTGTTTTGGATTTATGCTTAGCCTGTTTTTGTTATCTGGCCTTTGTTGTTAGTTTTTATTTCAGCCCGTGTCTGTTTAGTCTTATTTCTTACCTTAGTTTCTGTCTGGCTCTGTTGGTCTGCCTGAAGACTGCTTTTTGTCCCTTGGATCCTGTTAATAAAGACTTTTTTAGCATCAGCTCCGTGTTCGGCTAACATTGGATTCAACCCTAGCAAATCATCACAAAAAACAATGTAACAATGTAAACAATATATACTATAGTCAGTGCTGGAGTTTATAACTCGCTGATTAAATGTTATCGGGTTAAGGGTGAGACTTTTTGATTGTCTGGTTACACTAATGCAACAGGAGATGAATTAATTATAAGGCTTTTCATTCATTCTTATCAGGTGCAGCAATAAGTCTGGAGCACATTGTGAATTCTTCACTTCTGACTAACGTATTGGAGTCAGTTTGTCCATGCTAAGATACTCAAAAGTTTAAAACTTTTCTGAGGATTTGCCATTCCGGGCCGCCTTCAGTAAAAGTCTGAGACACCGGTGGATGCTGCCTCGGCATTTTCCTTAGCCTTTAACCCTGGAACCAGCTGAGTGTCAACAGCGCCGACGTTTCCCCGCTGGATTCAAACAAACTTGCTTTGTGTCGGTGCACAAACAACTTCCTGCATGCAGGCATCCAACTTGTTAGTGGGGGAGACCGGGCATCTCCTGCCCCCATACCCCCCCCCTCCCCAAAACCCCCCTAAAAAAGAGAAAAAAAAAAAAACTCTTCCTGCTTGTGACCTCCAACCTCCTCCTACCCCACCCACACCCCGCACTTACCCAGCATGGTGCAGCTATAGGAGGGGAGGAGGTGGTAATGGGGACAGGGTATTAGGCTTTAGTGTGTGTGCCCAGACAGAGGAGGTGATGTTAGGTTTTAAAGGGGGGTGGGGGGGATTGTGTCTTGTTTTGAAGACGTGGAGAAATAAAGTGTAGGAGGCTGAGGGGGAGGAGGGTGGGACGAGGGGACCTGCTGAGATGGCAGCCTATATACACTCATCCTCCTTCCTGCTATACCTCTGCCTCCATCCCTCTCCTCATGTCCTCCCCCTCCCCCTCCCGCCTCTCCTCTGTCTCCAGCCGCGGGGGTAAAGTACATTACATGCCTGCTAATCAAACCTACATTACAAGTTTGGAGGGGACGGAGCAAGAATCTCGAGTGTTTTTCTTTCTTCTCTTCACCTTCCTTGCTCCCCGAACTCTGCTCGCTTGTGACGAGCGTGAAATCTCAGAGTAATACCCCAAACATAAAACCCCTGAGAGCACACCGATGACGCGGCTGCATTTATTTGCTCTGTAACTGAAAGCATGGGGTGTTATAGCTTGAAATGATGTGACTAAAATAAAAAAAAACTTTAAATTAACATCTAATGCTTTTAATTCAATCTAATGGATATTCATTGCTGCTTTTCTTTTATAACTATCTGTGTGATCTCTTGATCAATTATAGGATCATTAGAAATGATTTAAAAGTAAGTTATAACATCATCCTGAACCAAAAGAGCAAAAAGAAACACATACACACAAAAACAAAATAAAGAAAACAGTGAGTATGCTGACGATAGAGTGAAATATGATGATGGATTTATGAAGCTGTATTAAAGTGTTTTCCCCCATTGTAGATGTCTGTTGAAGTATTTCTGCCACAGTTCAATATTTTAGCTCATTAAACATATAGAGACATTGAACCAAGACCACCAGAGTATATATATATATATATATATATATATATATATATATATATATATATATATATATATATATATATATATATATAGTGCAGATTTTAAATGATAATGACCAAATTGATCGTGTGAGGGAAAAATTTAGTTCAGTCTCTCAGGCCAAAGCTTTCAAATCAATAAATCAGGTAAACAGAACCTTAATGAATACGGGAGCAAGGCTGAAACTTCCCAACAAGCAACACATCAGGCTCAAGATTTAAGAACAGCTGAGAAACAAAGACACTGACACACACCAGTGTGGAGTTACAGGGCCATTTCTGAGGGCCTAAACAAACCAGATCCAATGTGGCGTCCGGTCCGACTGGATTGTATGATGTCCACAGCAAGTAGGAGATGTTAAAGTAGATGGGACCGTGCAGACTGCTGGCAATTCCCTGCGAATCCCAAGCAGTCTTGCCATTTGAGAAAACTTAGAAACGTGCTGGTGGTACAGTGAGGGTCCAAGTTTTTATTTGTTTCTTCAGGCCCTTGGTTAATTGCTATAGTTGATGGAAACATGAATTCTGGTCTCTAGCGAGAAATCCAAGAGAATCTCCGTCCATCAGGTTGTGACTCTAAATTGAGGCACACCTGGTTTGTGCAGCACAATAATTATCCATAATTATCCAAAGCATACCAGATTGCCAACTTTTATTTGGGTCAAACTTGTGCAGAACTTGCTGCTGTATTATATTACCATGTGATGAATGTGATATAATAATTAAAAAGAAATAAACACCTGTTGGCTGTTTAGAAACCCCACCTGGAAATTACTGCCCTCTCAGGTGAAAACAGGTTCAGGGAACAAAGCTGTAGCACCAAA
The DNA here is from genome assembly GCF_011125445.2 of Fundulus heteroclitus. Taxonomy (NCBI): domain Eukaryota; kingdom Metazoa; phylum Chordata; class Actinopteri; order Cyprinodontiformes; family Fundulidae; genus Fundulus; species Fundulus heteroclitus. The sequence goes on from NC_046369.1 coordinate 2,755,076, forward strand.
GATTATTTCACCATCTATTTGCACATGTACAAGCTAATAAGATGACATTAGTTAAAAGTCTAGATGAAACTTTAACTGCCTCATATGTTGATTTTGCACATACGTCTTCCTTAATTGAAGGTTTTTAGGAACAGACGGTGACTTCTTAAATAAAATGGTTTGGAGTGATTTGAAGACCCACTTGTTCCGACTGGCTTTTAACTAGTTTTTAACTATTTTTATGCCATTATGTTGCATTTATGGTGTTTTATCTTTTTAGTTTTGTGTTTAGCGGTTGTTTTTATCGTGAAACACTTTGTGGTTTTTATCCTGTGAAAAGTGCTACGTAAATAAAGTTTACTTAAAAAAAATCAACTGAGCTCTTTATTTATGCTCAGTTTGGCCACAGTTATTTTAAAGGTTTTTGTGGCACTAGTGGCCTTTATTTGCAGTGTTCAGACAGGAAATGGTCAGAGAGGGAAGAGGGAAAGACATGCAGCAATGGTCCCAGGGTCGGGAATCAAACCTGTGGTATAATCGCCTCCATGTATGGGACGCCCGCTCTACCTCTACACCACGTGCCGCCCCATTACCAGAAGCACTTTAACTCAAATGAAAACTTTGGATCTCTGCTTTATTGTCTCAACACAAAGGATGAAAATGAGTCCCTTTTGTAGCCGCTTGTTTGATAATCCTTGTGACCAATAGGATGTTTGAATCTCTGTATTTGTCGACAGCATCAGAACAAAGTGGGAGGTTTAAGCCCTTTTTTATTTACCCGTTTTCTACACTTCCTCGAGACCGTTATAAAGAGCCGCTTTTAAGATATTACAAATACAATATGATTCCAAAGTTAAAGCCCCCCTTGAAAACCCATCTGTCTGCAATAATTAGCAACATGTAAGCTCTTAACAGGGCAAACAAAACGCAGAGGCTTTGCCCAAATTGGAGACTTTCTATTACACTAAAGATGAGTAGTTCATCTTTGAAGAGGGCGTGGACTGAGCAATCAGGCATTAAATCTTTTCTTTACAGGGGTTTTCCTTTCTTCTTTTTTTTCATATTAATAACAGACATGGCCCAAACAGTCAAGTGGCCTTTTTTGAAGTCAAAATGGCTTCATATCAGGCTTCCCAAAACCTCAAAGTAATCTTGTTTTGGCCCAGTGCAATAGATCCAACAAGGCAGGTTTTCCAGAATTATTATTATTATTTTTTTTTTTTTTTTACAAACACTCTGAGAGATATTTGATCACAGTTGAGAAGGTCCTGACTGGTGAGAAACAAAAATAGATATCGTCCGATAGCAGATGGGCTCTTCAGGTAAAAATAAGAGAAAGCAACAGAAGCAGATGCATTGAAGACACGTCCTGATTTAAATTAGCTGAAAAGTCCTGTTCAAGGTTGTGTGACTGTTTAAAATGACCTGAGGATGAGTTCTATCCATTAACACAGTTAGTGTGATGACGTTTTATTTATTTCATTTTTGGGATCAGAGTTGTTTTATTTTGAAGTCAACTTTTGCTCTGGCTCTGCTTTGACTTGCTGCTGGCGCTGAAACTATTCTTTGATTCATCAAGGATAGTCAGAACTATCTGCTGTAGGAAAGATGTTTAAGAAAAAGCTTAACTTCAAAAGTAGTTTTTTTTCCAGAAAATCATGGCATATTCTTTATTTTTATTTTTTGACATTTTGAACCCCCTTTTTTGAGTAGACAATGTTGGATTAATGAATATCAGTGTGATTGTAGATTAAAGGCTGAGGATCCTTGAGTCTCCATATCTTAGCAATGCTCCATTTTCTTCTACTCTGGTACACAAACAGATGTATTTACTAATTACAGTTACAAAACCTTTAATTAATATCTTAAGGTCATAGCTTCTTCCCACAGCCCTTCACAGTGCTAGTATGTTAAGTTTGTAATAACTATTTTTCAAATTCTAAAAGCTGTTCCTTATTTCATCCATTTGGGCTGGTACATTTTTAGTTTTGATTAATTGCATCCATTGGTACTCCTACTTTTATTTTTGCCTCTTTGTCTGTACAATTGAAAAGATACTAAATAATTTATTATGTTTCAAACCGATGAATTTTCTGAGCTTCTCTGATGGTGGATATAATCGCCTCAATTGTCATTGCAGCCTACAGCCCTTATGTTCCCCTGTGGTACTCTCCAGAGGTGTCAAGTAACTAAGTACTAATACTTTGTTACCTTACTAGAGTAGAAAGTTTGTTTATTCATACTAATTATTTTTTGCCTACCTTTTACTTCTATTGCTCACATTTTTATGTAATTATCTGTACTTCCCACTTATTAGATTTTGAAAATAGTCTCATTACTTCTATTTTATTTCAGCTTGTTTTCGTTCTGACTTGTCAATAAAAAAAACTAAAATTAATTACTCAGATAAGTAGCGTTACCTGAACAGAGTGATTTTGATTGGGGTTGGAGGCAGTACTACACCGAGTGGTTTGCCAAACGCCCCAACAAAAACGTAACACAACATAGAAGAAGAACATTGCGCTTTGAGAATTATTTGTTGTTTTACATTTTTTTTCCTCATTTTTTGATTAACTGCTAGGATTAATCATTAATTTTGACACCACTGTCTACTGTATTCAGACAACCATACAAGAGTAATTGCTATATGAGGATAAAGCTCTCATTTTCATGTCCAGTTTTATCTTATGTCTGTTGCCCTCATCAGTTCCTGTAGCTACGCTTGGATCTTCATTACCATTCCAATAATAACAAGTAAAAGGTTATTAATAATATGTCTAAAGTTTGACTTTTTGCACCAAGACTTAAAGGCAACCAGACACCAGAATTTCTGCTCCATGAAACCCATGTTGATGCTCAGTACTGCAACTATATGGATTTTTAGTATATTTGCATTTTACTAAATGGTTTGTTTTCAATATGTGGGCGAAACAGCCAATCCAATTTTTAATATTAACATCATACTATAGAATTATAGTAATGGAGGGGGTGGGGGAATTACTTATACTTTAATACTTTAAGTAGGTTTATATCTGGTACCTTTATACTTTTACTTGAGTTAAAGGTTTGAGTTGATACTTCTACTTCTGCAGAAGTATTTTAAACCCCAGTATCTATACTTCCACTTGAGTAATAGACACCTCTCAAGAAAAGGAAAGCATCAAATTGCAGGACCTCTGCTCCAATTCTTTTCAATATCTTCACTATCAATAAATCCGATTTTTCTGTGAGTGTTGGTCTTTCCGATCATCTTACTTTTTACAGGTCATGTATTTCTACTTGCGTCGGTAGCTGAATCTTTGTTGTCGCGTTTGTTTGAGCAAAACAATGCCTGATACACTTTAGAGATTTTTAAAAAATTCTCTGAAAAAACTTGGAAAACGTGAGAGACGTTCATATAAAAAATGCACCAGAGGTGTAGATAAACATTGTATAACTGGGATGAATAAAATCAAACTAATCTGATCTATAAAGTTATGGAAGTTCAGCTGTAGGGTAAGAATGACCTACTAGTTCTCATCATTAATGAAAACTAGTAGGTCTGTATTACATAATTACTGTAATACTTCGGAATCTTCAATATTAGTAGAACATTTGTTCTACACATAATTCAACCTTTTTAGATTTCTTGAACATTTGAACTAAAATGTTAGTTTGTTTCCATATGAAGGACATGAAGAGAAGTACCTGGCTGCAGTCAGCAGGGGTCTTCTGTGTGTTGTCTCCAATCATTAGTCAGCTTTCTCCATCCTATAGATTTAAAACAACTCAGACTTTTACCACCTGGATGTACGAGTCGGACCGTGAAAGTCTTTTTTATAAGTTTTTAAAATATGTAGGGAGTGAAAGTAATGAAGTGTTTAGGTTCTGTGATAATAAACAGGTGGGTTAGCCACTCCCCTAAGTGCAAGGTGAGCACCTGAACAGGTGACGTTGCTTGAGTTGACGACGAGCCAAAAAACACTAACCTGAAGTTTTTTTTAAAGTTGCTGAACACACTGTGAGCTTAGAGACCCAGTCTACATTTTTCCACATTTGAGGACACTTGACCTGTAATATTTGGCCTTGCTTGATAGATTAACGACGCCTCAATATGTGTGAAAGTGCAGGTTATGTGCAGCTAATCATCAATTCCATTTATGCCCATTTTAATCTTCTTTGATGGTAAAGAAATTGTAAACATTTAAACATATTAAATTTTGTTTTACACTTTCTTTTGAAAAAAAAAATGGCTGCTATAAAAATAATCTAAAATAATTTTAGATTTTTAGAGAAATTAATTTTCTTTTAACATAATTGCAAGTATATAAACATTTGTTAGCGGAAGCCCTGATGGCTTCACGGTTGATTTGTGCTTCAACCTTTTAGTCCTGTTGAAAAACAACAACTAGTGATATTTCGCTCATGCTTCCTTCCTGAATAAGTTGGATTTTAACAAGTACGTGAGCTCAAGTTCAAGAGAAGCTGTATTAAACCTCAGATCATCTTGGAGAGGCTGCAGAGGTTGGCGGTTTGAAACCCAGTTTGTCACTCTGGGTCCCTGAGCAAGACTCTTGACCACAGATTGCTCCCTTTATGTCCCTCAGGGTCGGCTGCACACTGCTCCCTGAGGGATGAAGAGACTAATTTCCCTTCTGTGGTACAATAATGGGAAATATTTATTTTATATTTAAATCTGATTCTTTTTGTGGCTTCTGCCTAACTCAAAATTAATCCATCAGAAAATCTGGAAGTGCTGTTTTAGAGCCTTTAAAGATAAATGGGAATAGGATGGAAACAATGCTTAAACACTGATCTTTAACACAGAAAACTATACTTGAACTGATTTTAAAAGTGATTGTTTTGCCTAACCATGCAACGCTAGAATATGGAAGGCAAGATGAGTTTTAATGTGCATTCTTAGTAACATCTGAAACTTCACAAGCATAGATAGGATTAGAATGGCCGGGTTAAAAAGTCTCCCTTCTGGAGAGGGTACTCCTTAACTTGTACTGCAGAAGGGAAATATAAACAAGTATACTGGCTCATTATGAGTCGTAACACGAATATGGGTCAGTAAGCCGACAAAGCTAGTGACCTAGAGCCAAGTTGTCAGAAAACAGTTGAGGATTCAGGAAGGATAAACAGACTCATAGTTGAGGTGAAGGCACATTGACAGAGCCTGGGGATACTTTATCGGTGCCACATTGAAATCAGAGACGCCTCTGTGGCTTTGCATGTGTGTGTGTGTGTGTGTTTGGGCAGGTATTGCTCTTATCTTGGGGACCTTAATTAATTTCGCTCTTACGAGGACTGAAAAAAACTCCTAATATATACCACTTTAAGGTTGGAACAAATCAGCTAAGATAACTGAGTATAATTCCGCGTAAAATCCTCTGAAGTCGTGATGAGCAACAAACGGATCACTCTGGTACTCAATGGCTGAAACTGGTCCAGCGCCATGACAGAGACACGCACAGGTGATACATCATGGCTTAGAGAAGGAGAAAGGAGACTGGGGGGGGAAGCAGACTGAAAAGAAGGGATTGACAAATGAGAGAAATGTAAAGCAGGGGAAGAGTGGGAAGGAGAAATGAGGGTAAGGGGGCATTCAGGGTGTGACTTGCGGCTAAAAGAAAGAATAAATGGATGTTTCACTCAGCCCAGCTGACTTGTTTTTGAGACAATCTGAATAAATTGTTGTCGGAGACGTTTCTGCTTCTGTTAAATGTAACATTTACTTTTAAATCAATTATTCATCATTTATAAATCAAGATAAAGTTTGACAAGAAAATATTTTCATCCCAGATTAAACTTTGTCATCAGGATTTTTTAAAAAAAGCACGTAATTCAACCACTGAAAAACACACTACACATGCAACAAAGTACATTTAGTATCAATAAACCTTTGCAACCGTGGTGACCTAAACATGTAAGTGGGTTTTTTAAAATATAGGACAAGTGAAGTTTAATAGAAAAAAAAAAGAAAAAATGAAACTCTACAACAGAGATTAACGCAGGCAGCAGGGAACCAAACATATAACATGAAATCATTGGCAAGCAGTACTGGAGGTGACAGAAAACATGATGGAAAAGATGTACAGGTGAAACAATTTAGCAATTATACTGGGGGGTGATTGGTGGTGACTGGAGATAAACACAGGAAACATGTCAACGTGACAAAGAAACACAAGGAAAGTAATGTATTACCACAGATTCACGGAAATACTGCTAGATAAGTAGGAAAACACGGGAGCAACTCAAAAACCAAACTCAAAGTCCCATAAATCACAATATCACATTTACACTAAAGCGTCTCATTTGATTCATCTTAACAAGTTAATGTTTTAAAGGCAAAATCTGATTGAATGAAAAGGCTTTTCCTTATTTCCAAATATCTAAATTGAAAATTATGCCTACAAATGTTATCCTCGCTCTTTGCTAACAATGTTTTAACATTACCACTTTGCATGGTATTATTTTATGGTTTAGATTAGAACATTTCCTCTAATTAGAAAAAAAAAGTCTAACACAGAGTAAAGCATAAAAACGAATAACCGATGTGAAATTTCCAGCTTCTGATCAGTATGTCGTCACGTCGAGGCTTAATTTATCCAAATTACTTTAAGACAGACTTTTCTCCAAAACTGTCAAACTATCTTTAGAAGACTTTCTTTTTTTTTTTTTTACCACATATCAGTTCTCATCACAAAATCTGTTCATCCTGAGGCTAATTATCGGTGAACATGAAGAAACATCAGCAGTGGAAGAATTTCTCCATGCACCGCAATAAAACTTTGGGTGAAACAGGTGCAGCTCTGCTCACAGAGTGTCCAAGTCTCAGAGCGGCGGCGAGAGCGAAGGGGGAGGATGTGAGTGATGGACAGCTAGTGGGAGGGAAATGGAGTATGGGGGGGGGGGAGGGGGAGGGAGGTGTATAGTGCAGCAGAAACTTCCCATGCTGGCCTCCCAGTGTGGCTACGTAATGAGGGCAAGGGACACAGACACACACACTCAAGCACACTCGCAGACACACACTCGGGGCCAAGCATGGCCCCACGGCTGATTAGCGGCGCACAAAGGCCCCAAACAGAAGTAGCAGAGGGCACACAATGGGAGCAGGGCCTCAAGGCGTGGTTTACTTCTGCCCTGAGGGAGGGGGCGAGAGAGTCACAGCGGCAGAGAGAGGTTTGGGAAGAGAGAGAGAGCGAGAGAGAGCGAGAGAGAGAGAGGGTCCCACTGAGCTGTACTGGCAAAGGAAGGCAGCATGGGGGGAGGAGGAGGAGGAGGAGGGGGGGGGGGTCACCGGGGCTCTACAAGTGACAGAAGTAGAGAAGGGTTTTGTTTTTTCTGCTGATAAAGACGTCCTCGCTGTCTTCTGAATTCACTTCAGACTGACAGTACTGCAAGCAACAGAAATGAATCTGACTTCTTCAACAGATAGATGTGATTGAGCGGCTACGTCCGAGACAACAGTTCTGTAAACCAATGTGGAAGGATGCACTTTACGTAGCTGCGTGTCTGTATTCGTTTAGAAACGTGAGCATCGTGGACCTTTTGGTTATATTTTCTGTATGCGTCACATTTAAAAGAAAAAAAAGGTTCAGAAATACTTACAGCCTTAAATCGAGGGTGTCCAAAGTGCAACCAATGGGCCATTTGTGACCCTTTGGATGATTCAAGAACATAAAAACAGGCAAACTAGCATTGAGATTGATTAAGATTGACAATATTTAATCATTTTATTTGATGCAATACATAGTCTTTTGCTTTTACAGACCTTTTTTATGCTTTTATTTAAATGTTACCGCAGATGCGACCACAATGAACCAACCACTTCTCCTCAAAGCAGATCTGGACACACCCATTCATCATGCTTGGCTAAACACAACAAGGGTTCTTACAGCAAGAAATAGTGACTTTTACCACATTCTGCATGCTGAGAAGAAATAAAATATTGATGTGGACCAACAAAATAAGAAATATTCACTATACAGATTTTAGATAGCTTTCTAAAAAGGTCTGACAACTTTGTTTCCTTTTAATGTTGTTTTATTGCTGAATAGGTAAAAAAAAAAGGGTGGATAAATGATTTTTTTTTTTTTTTGCTATTTAACTCCAGAAAACAAATTGTAGTCCGTAAGCACTAGATTCTTGCTGATTTCTTGCAAAAAAAGTGTAGATAGCACATCCTGAGATGGATTTTATGTTGACAAGTTCTTGGCTTCATGTTAATATCTAGTGCTAACTGCAGTAGTCTTTTCACCTAACTGCATCAGATAAAATTGTGTCTTTGTGTCGTTAGAAGGAACAACACATCAGAATAAGGGACGGTCTGCAAATCTCATCACAATACTGTTAAAGAGGACCATTGACCAGCAGCATTTCTAGCAGTCTTTTAATCCCATGATTGCATGGGACTGTTTTATGTGGGTAAAGCTTTTGGGGGTTCTGTAGCTACCTTATTAAGACAGGAAAGGATTTAAATGATCATTCTCTGATTAGATAATCTACTTCCTGGTGGATAGCAACACTGCTGAAACCAAGGCACAGATCAGGTATCGGGAAGGTAGCAGGAATACCAGCATGTCTATCCTTTCATTGAACTGATAATTTCTCATATTTGGGGTGCAAGTGGGTATGGGGCCTTTTGGGAATGAGGTCACATTTGCCCAGAAACGGCTCTGGTTGCCCAGTTCTTCAGATTCAGTTGTCCCGGGACCAGAACCTCTTATTCCTCCTCCTGGTCTCACTGCCTTCTCTAAATGTCGATCTGGATGCGCAGCCTCAGAGGAATACGGCTGTCTATCCGACATTTACAACAGCAATCAGGTTTAATTTTTAACGGGTTCCTTAAATGTGGGTAACATCCATAATTTTACCTGATATACAAATTTAATTAATGCCTCTCTGTGAAATCTTACAAAAAAAGTCCACCATGGTGACGTGGCACCATGATGGAAAAAAAACAATAGGCTAACCCATTTTTAACACACATTTACATTCATGAGGTGCTTTACTTTGAGTATTTTTGGTTGAATCTGGGCAGAACCTGAGGCGGAACCAGGTATGCAGACGTTCAGGTGCAGCTGTGATCTATAGAGGAAAATTGCATGCTTCTGAAACGAGGGCATGGTTTTATAAATCAGATTTTTTTTTTATTTTTCTTGAGTTATGTACAGTTTTAGTATGGATTCTACGCAAAGTTTTATAATTGAGACCCCTGGGCTTTTCCTGCTTGTAAAATAGTTGTCAGGGAGGATGAGGAGTTGATATTTTAGCCCGGCTCTTGATGTGTGGCGCGATAACCTGGGGAAAAGGGTTCTGTCGGGGAAAAAAGCAACTTTCACATTCAAAAACAAGCCCAAAAACCGCAACCTGTGACTCAAGAAAGTAACAAGCAACTTTAGATAAAAACAAGCAAAAAGTCGCATATGATAAGCAGACAATGCAACACTGAAGCTCACGTTTCAGCACAAATGTGCAGTGTGTTTATGATCCCGATGATGAAGGGATGTCGTGGCTTTCTTGATGATGTTTTCGGTCCTCTGAGAAAAAAAATTAAATAAACGTACCTGCACAGAAGCTGCAGTCGCTGGTAATGGGTCCGGACATTACGGCCAATGAAACGAGAGCTCAGTGAAGCCCTCTCTCTTACAAGCTAATATCCAACATTGACATTTGTTGACAATCCTTCAGGTTAAGAAGATTAATGAATAAAAAAAAACTACCTTCATATGTCTTTTGAGGCTTTATTCATGACAGAACTCTGCACTGTTTGACTTGAACAAGCTTTACAACTCAACGTTTGTCTGGATCTAAAATAGCCGTGGAGCAATCGCACTGTGCTGTCCTAAATTTAGCAATTTGACGTCATTCACAAAAAGCCTTTTTGGCACTGCTAAGCCAGAGCAGGTCTTCCCTGGCCTCAGGGTGAATCTGCATGTTGTTTGTCCCGTGTGTCTCTGCGGTGCCCTGTGACTGACTTATCATCCCGACCGGTGCTCACCGATCACTTGAGTCAGACACTCTACATGACCCCGCAGAGATTAACTGGGTATAAAAATGGAATAACTTAGCGAATTTTCAAAAAAGAGAAAACGACAGTATAATGCCGTCAAGTAGCAACATTTCTTTACGTTTAACTAGGGTTAGATTAAAGACAGTGACTTAAACTAAATGGTTGAAGAGAGGGGAACAAAGGTTGATACAAAAAAAACAAAATGTGAAATGTACAAAATGAGGTGAAAAATCTGGAAACCAAATGCAATCCAAAAGTGTTGTTTTGTGTGTTAAACTATTCAGGACAAATAGGATTTTTGTAGATTTCCTTTGTGTCAGTGTCGATGTGTCTAAACGTACTCCTCACACAACTCCATGGTCACTTCGTCAGGTCAAAGTGGAAGTGATGGATTTAACACCGTTGTCCTCTTTCTCCCTTTCATTATCATCTTCTTGTTCCCCTTCTTCGCGGTGGATGCTGCAGCTGCACTTGTTTCTTTTCTCTCTCTTTTGTTGATAGATGTGTTTTTAGGCCAAGCCAAACTCACATTTCTAACTTTAACATGTGTGTTCTTTTATTAATTGAGAGAAAAATCTAAAGAAATTACGCTGGAAACCAGGGGAGTTGAGCCACAAATCCACAAGGATGATTTCGCTGTGTGGGCTTCTCTTGCTGTTTTTCCAATTAATGCTATTTAAATATAAAACTATTACACACACACATACACACACACACACTTATGGTCCTCAGCAATGGATAGGCTCCTTAAATAATTCAGAGTAATTATTTTTGATAATCATGAAGGAAGCCCATTGGAGGAAAGCTAGCTGTAATAAAATGATAAACGAGACAATTATAAAAAGAAATCATTGGCCCCCATTTTACCTAAATACTCTCTTGAGAGGCTGTTTAAGTCACAGCATTTTGACAAGACAATCAACATATTTCTTTCTGCTCTACAACACACTGAAGCACATGAACGATGGGACATCACAATACTGGGAATAAACCCACAGCCCCTTGGAAAGGTCTCCTGGTTCATGTAACCACAATCTGCTTCACAAAGTATATAAATTTTGTGGTTTAGTTTTGACCAAATCAAAATCAAATATGATTACCTCCTTACTGAAATAAACTCATATCCAGACTGCGTTAGCATGGGATGTTATTCTGATGTCTTCTGAACAGAACAGGGCCAGTCCATCCGCAGAATTTAAAGATGGCCTTGCTCTTAGGAAACAAGCTTAGAAAACTGAAAAAAATATAAAAGATGAAAGGAAAGTTTATCCATCAATATTCCAGGTCATTTTTAAAGCTACAGAGAAAATAATAAAGGTCAAACGTAAACCAGGAAACTGTATACAATTTTTCTGATTTACACTCTATAAAATAGTCTTAACATTGTGAACTTTATTTTTTCTCTCATTAAGACAATTAATTCCTTAAATTGACGCTCAGAACTGAAACAGATCCACAGTTCAACACAAAAATTGACATTCACTTTAACAAATATATCATTTTATCTCACTTTTAACTATTAAATCACATTAAATCCACGTCAATTTTACATCTGTTAAGTTAACAGAATTATTTATATTTATTGGGTGCCAGGTTACAATGAGAAAAGTTTTATGGATCTTTGTTTATTTCACAACACACAACATCTCAAGGCAGTTTGCAAAGTTGATTTGATCAAATTGTCCAGACAAATTGGTCAAAATGTTTTCTGTCTAAGGAAACCTGGCGAATTGCATCGAGTTGTTGACTTACAGCAATCCCTCATACCGAGCATGTAAGGCATGTAAGGCAAGGCAAGGCAAGTTTATTTATATAGCACAAGACGATTGAAAGTGCACGTAGAAGCTGTGCAGAGGATAACTCCCCTTTAACAGGAAGGAACCTCCAGCAGAACCAGAACCAGGGTCAGTGGGAGCCACAATCTGCCACGACCGACTGGAGGTTTGAGAAGACAGAGCAGACACACACTAAAAAGAACACAAATAATGGCAACTAATACAAAATTGGACAACAGTAAGAGAACTCATCAGAGTGAGAAAAATAGGCCCTGATGTCCTCCAGCAGCCTAAGCCTATAGCAGCATAACTATAGAGGGAGCTCAGGGTAACATGAGCCACTCTGACTAGAAGCTTTGTCAAAAAGGAAAGTTTTAAGATTAGTCTTAAAAGTAGACAGGGTGTCTGCCTAGCGGACCAAAACTGGGAGTTGGTTCCACAGGAGAGGAGCCTGATAGCTAAAGGATCTGCCTCCCATTCTACTTTTAGAGACTCTAGGAACCACCAGCAGACCTGCAGTCTGAGAGTGAAGTGATCTGTTAGGAACATACGGGGTAATCAGAGCTCTGATATATGATGGAGCTTGATTATTAAGGGCTTTATACGTTAGAAGAAGAATTTTAAATTCTATTCTTGATTTAACAGGAAGCCAATGAAGGGAAGCTAAAATTGGAGAAATATGATCCCGCTTGTTGATTTTCATCAGAACTCTTTCTGCAGCATTTTGGATCAGCTGAAGGCTTCAAACTGCATTTTGTGGACTTCCTGATAGTAAAGAATTACAACAATAATTCTATTATACAACAGTACAAACATGCCAACGTTAAAGTGCAAGCCTGGCAGCAGCATGCTGTGTCTGCTTTGCTGCAGGAGGGACTGATTCACAAAAAGAAGACATCATGAGGAAATAATGTTGTTTGGAAATACTAAATAAACATCTTAAGACATCCGTCAAGAAGTTCAAACTTAGGCACAATGGTCCTCCAAATGGACATTGACTAAGCAGCCAGAACAATCTGTTATAGAGTAGGTAAAGGACAACATAGTTGATGTTTTGGGGCGGCCATCACAACAATCTGATATCAGATCAATAGAAAAACCGAAAAAGGTGCATGAGCAGACAACCTGATTCAGCTGCACCGGTTCTCTCTCAAGGAATAAATACATTCATGCAAGCTACTGTGAGACGTTTGTAGAAAGATACTCAAAAAGATTGACCCGATTAATTCACTTTAAAAAAAACCTGTGTACCAAATATTAAGGAATTTAATGAGAGTGTCTAAATAATAGGAAAAGTCCCTTTGTCTGTCGAGCAACAGAGCAGATTTCATCAGAATTTTGCTTTTAAATAAAACTTTCCAGCATTGACTGCGCAGTCAGTTTATTTTATTAGAAACTTCTACATGGTATATATAATTTAAATATAAACAGCATATTATATTTTTAATATCATAAGCTTGTCAAAAAAATACTGTATGTAATGATTATTAGGAACTTAAACAAATAACAGATGTGAGGTTTGCAAGATCATAATGACTAAACTACAGATGTAAAACATAAATATACTAATAAACATAAAACGTGGCATGAAGCAGAATTAGAAAAACATTTGATTTTTTCCAGCAAAACGTCTTCATTTGTTTTATAGGCCTGTTTTATTCTGGGTTATTCAGGGTCATCTCAGCTGGCAGAAGGGATACAGGCTGGATCAATGGTCTCCATGTGGAAATTGTCTGCACACTCAATGGTTTTATCAGCCATTTTTAGCTTTGAATGATAGTGAATTCATTTTGACAAAAAAAACTTGATGTATTTTAAACCTGTGTTTCCCAGTATAATTCTGAATGCATTCCCTCTACATGTTTGATTTTATGTATTATAGTCTTCGTTTCCAGTCAGAGGAATGTCTATGAAACATCGCCAAGGCTTTAGAGTGCTGACATTTTGTCAAATCTGGTTTCCTGTTGGTGTAAACTTCAATGAGCCAACCTCCAGCGGCCAAACCTTTAATTGTCATGAAAATCACACGAGCTGTTTGAGGCCCAGATTTTATTTTTCACGCTTGCATAAAAGTCGCTTCCTTTCGCCGGCTCTTCTGGCCGGGATAGGCATGAAAGTGTGAGATCTGCACCACAAAGAGTTAAAAAAAAAATCTGATCGCTTGGTTCGTTGTGCAAATTTAGTCAGAGGGCGTGTGTGTGTGTGTGTGTGTGTGTGTGTGTGTGTGTGTGTGTGTGTGTGTGTGATCTGTAGGTCCTTCTGAGCAAAATAACATGGAAAAGGTGATTTTCCACTATAGTGAGGTTTCCACAGTATGTTCCCCGAGGCAGCAGCAGAAACATGATTGAATTGTGTGTGTGTGTGTGTGTGTGTGTGTGTGTGTGTATTTTTCTGTGTAGAAATCGGATTGACTTGACTATGACAGTTCAGAGCTCTGCTGCACCTCCATCAGTGTGTCGTGTTTTACTTCAGTCTTTGGTTAAAATTTTACGTATTTTTCTCCAGCAGAAAAAAAAAATACAGTTACACACATGTGTGTGTATATATATATATATATATATACATATACATATATATTTACCAAAACTGTTTAACCTTTTCACTTATTTTTCTCAAAACCAGACTTCTCAGAGATTAGAGCTTTTTGATATTCCTGAGCTCTTGTCTGGTTTTACCAACCGAGAAAGAGGAAGGCAGAGTCAGAGTCAAGAATATGAACCAACACTTGTTTTTCTCCCTGTAGGTGATGCTGACGGGGAACATCATCCTGACTCAAGAAATGAAGAAGATGCTGACATTTCACACTGCCACGCAGGCGCAATAATCAATGAAAGTCTGCTGTTGGGAGGGAAGACCGATTCCAGATGAAGAAAACTAGATCAAAAGACATGGAGGGGAACCGGAACGGAGAGAAAAAAAGGGACGATTCGTCTCTTAAAGAAACAGAAACAATCTGGATGAAGACATGTTGATTTGAAAAGTCTGCCTTACTAGGGTTCCTTCATGTAATTGAGGATTTGGTTCACTAATTAATGCCAGTATTCTGTTACTGTTTAAGAATGGTGCCTCATTATATGACCTTTCTTTTATGTGCACAGTTAATATTTATCAAACATTCTATACATTTTAATACTTTTAAGATATATTTGAGCTTTCCACTGTTTAAAGGATTGTTAACGATGCAGCTGTGTACCTACATCAGGAAACAAGCAGCCACCTGGTAACATTTGAGCATTAAGCTCCTTGTAAAATTGGGAAAAGTAAAACCTTTTAGAATAATAGATTTTCTAGTTTTGATCGTAGGGATGCAACAATAAATTCAGCTCATGGTGTATGTAGTTCACAAAGTAAGATTTTAGCTAAAAAAATGTGGAAGATGAAGCATTTTATATCCTTTTCATTAATGAGGTAAAGGTTTCACAAATCACAAGCTGTGTGTTAAATAATCTGACCAGCGCAGGATGTTCCAGTCAAAGTTTGACTGATTTGCTGTTGAGTTAACAATCTACCTTTGTAATTTGTTTTCACATCACCAACCAGCAAAAAAACAACAACAAAAGTTACAATAAACATTTCTCTGACGTGATTTAAATGTGTTTGTCTACAATGTCACATGATTTAAAGGAAAATGTTGTTTTTTTGCGGGTTTTATTCTTAATAGCTATATGTTTAGTTTTATTGCCTTTATGAGAAGGTTTAAGAAAATCGAGAATTGAAATATCCATTATTAAACATTTTGTGATAATAAAATCATATTTGAATATATTTGCCTAAGTGAACTCTTTCTTCATTTGAGTTTTTAATTCCTCTGCTCCTGTTTTTGTTTTAGGAGGAATATTTAGATTATTAGATTGACATTAGATTAGATAGTAATAACAGAACAAAATTGTCATTTATCTTAACATATGGAGTCATGTTGGCTTCCTGGTAAGATGTGTAGAGGAATGCTACAGTTTTTTCATCTCCTCACTAGTCTCCTCACTGAGCTAGGGGTGCAAAATAAAACTGGCTCCACTTGGATCCTGCCTTGTTTGCCAAGATCACAATTATTCTAAACTTTGTTTATCCCCCAAAGGTTTTGTGACACTACTGTCGTATATTTATTAGTAGCTTGACATGAAGACGTACAGCAAAAGAGAAGAAGACTTGCAGGAAATGGCCTGGGGGCCAGGAACTAAACCGAGGACCGCTGCATCGAGGACTATAACCTCTATTTATAAGGAAGGACTTTGATGCAATCAACTGGTTCCCTTATATAGGAAATTTTTGACCAATCTGTATAATATGATTGATTTTGACTTTGTAAAGTGCCTTTAGATGACCTGTTTCATGAATTGGCACTATATAAATAAAATTGAATTGAAAATGGTATGTTCTCTTGTTCTTCCCATTTTGAAGTCTAGATAGGAGAAAAGGGACTCGCGTAGTTTATATATCCCAGAAGTCACAAAATTCGAAGCTTGAAAGTGATAAACTTAACAATTTGACAAAATAAAAAGTAAATAATGCATCTGTTACACCTATTTTCTAAGAATATCAGGGATGCTACTAATTGTGTCATTAGTAATTTTGCAAAATTGAATAAAAACTTTAGTTCTTAATGTAGGATTTTTTCCCCCTTTGGATACATAAAATTTTTCTAAACATTCATTATAGTACTGATATAGAAAATGAATCTATTTTTGAATAAAAGTGAAAGATTATTTATAAAACACATAAAAAGTAAAGTTCCTTAAATATGTTGTATTCTATTTCTTTAAATGCTTGACTTTTAAGGGTTGTTCATTTGCAGCATTAAATTAAAATGAGCAAAACAAAGACTATCGCTGCTGGCTACCAGCAGCAGGAAGTGTAAATGATCGTACTGCTGTGGTCATAACTCACAGTCACGTAGGGTTCATAATGCAAGCCGACACCCAGATTATGTGTGTCTGCGCGTCATTTTAGACTCTTTATGCGTCCGTTCCCCCTGTGTCTCTTCTTGCCTTCCTCCTTCTTCATCCTCAGTGCTGCGGGTGATGAAACTGACTCGGTTGCATCAGACCAAAAAAAAAAAACGCTACCCCCGCCCAACTTCTGCCTCCTCTCATCCACACACACACACTTGCATTTGTTTGTCCACACTCTCAAACCACATTAGTGTGTTTGACCCTATTGATTAAGTGTTTTCTGTTGATTCAAATCAGGGTGATCAGTCACTGATGTCTCTGTTTACTGGGCGGAGATGAGATGATAGTGATGGATGACAGATTAATCAGTAAACACGGACCACTGAGGAGCATATAGGCTTCCACACACAGACCGTCTCTGTGGCTTTCACACATAAACCTTTGTTCTTCATCGGGTTTTATCTACTTTGGCACAATTTTTGAAGCTGTAAATTGTTGCCATCTGAACTTTCTGTCACCTATTTTTATATGTGGTCATGTAAAGCTGAGGTGACAAAAACATATCTTGGGGTAGAAATGTCTTAAATTTTATAAAAGGAAAAGTAAATTCAAAATTTTCTGTTTCTCTTGATTTTTGAGGCTCTCAGCTACTTGTCATAATTAACTCACTAAAGATGTCCCAATCATAATTTTGTTTTTGTCCTGATGTTGATCCATTCATGTAAGATGAGGCATTTGCTAATACCAACTCCAGATCTGATATCACACGAAAGTGTACAATATAAATATCATATATATTTATCAAGCCTCTCTGGCTTAATGGTGCTGAAACAACCTACTACATTTAATTAGCATTTGTGTTAATTTGCGAATGGGTCCCATTGCACTCACTCAACCTTTTACCTTATGCCACAGTGGCAGTCTGTGTTTCCTGACAGCGAAAGAAAGTTTACCACAATCAGAGTTTCTGCAGTTCAGACATAAAATGCTGGTCCACACACAGCTTTATCTTTTGTTTTTATAAACATATCTGACTCGAAACACAAAGCAACAGCTGCCAAGGGTTGCAGTGGCGTTGGATCCAAAAGCAGGGTGGAAGTAAAAAGTATGAGAAAATAATAGTGTAACGGAAAGAAAGGATCTCAAATACCTAAATGGCGTCACTGTATAAACCATTTCATGTAATTTATATTGCTGCATATGTAAATTCTCCAAATGAATTGTCATAAGCTTTGGACTTTTACTCCACTTCCACATGCCCCACTCCTCCCAGCCAATCACCCTTAATCATCTCCCTGCCACCACTCACCACCAGATCAGCTCCATCTGCTGCTACCAATCAGAGTCAACTCTGCTCACCTGGTTCACCTGCCTTCAAATACCTGCCTCACTCATCTACTCACTGCCAGAATGTCTCGTCATCTCTCATGCGCAGCCTGCCTCGTCTGCCACTATTCAACGTTTCAATAAACCTTTTGAAACGTACTCTGTGTTGGTTGAATTTTGGGTTCACACCTTTAAACCTGACACATCTCTAAGCACATCTCCCAATATATAGTAACATTAGAATATGTATTCTGGCGACATTCAGTTGTCAAATTTAAAGTACCTGTTGAAGATAAGATGGTCCGATGTAAAACTTTCATTAGCTGTGAGTGGACAATCCTTATAATTGCTAGAAATAAAGGCTTGAAAACATCAGCCTGCATTTTACTAATGTACATAAAGTGTTTCATGTACTATATTGACTTACTGAAATTATTAAACCATATAGTAATATCTTAAAGGTATATAGCCACATTATATACCTATACCAGAAAGACTAAAATCCAGTATATTATAATAAAATAAGGCTATATACTCCTACTGTCCGTCCAGATAGAGCTTTGATAGTCATTTTTGAGCCTAAATAGAACCCCAGCAATGGGCTCCATGAGCTGACACAACAGAAGTGGCGCCATCTACAGGCAGTACTGCAGAACTACTAGAAAGCCAGATGATCGCCATTGACGCAGCTACTAAATAAGTTCTGTTCTTATATTGTTCGTCCATTCATTGTCAATACCAAAGGTCTTTGGACCTCCCACATTGTCTCTTAATAGCTTTGGCTAAAATGTTAAAGAACCTACTAATGTTTTTAAATCTAGACATAAGAACCAATGTGGGGTTTGGCAGTTTTTTTGTTTATTTTTTTATGGAATATTGGCATTACATTTTCACAAAATACTGACAATAATAGTACCAATAAGATCTTTTTAGATCTATTTTTCGTGTCATTAGTTTGGAAACTATATGCTTTTTGTACTTCATTTTCCACAAACGTCAATGTCCTATAAAAAAAATTGTATCTATCCTCATTTTGCAAAAGTTATATGTTTTATTTTCATTTTAAAACTTTGAAATAGAAATAAAGTGTTTGTTCTTCAAATATATCTATTTTTTTCCTGTAGTATATATTGGACAGCCTGTAAGTCTACCAGGGTTACAGAGTGGACAAACAGCAATGCACACATATTCACTGATGAGGAAATTGTACATATAGTTGCACTAGATTTGTTTATGTTGTAACTTGGTGAAAGGACAATGAATAAAGGCTTTTTTTTTTGTTTTGCCACTCTAGTCACTGCGTTGGTGAAGTGATGGGATGATCTGGTCAGTGTGAGTGCTGTAGGGAATATCTGCTGGCCCCCAGAGCTCCCTTTGTGTTGCTGGAATTAACTATGACTCGTCACGTGTAACCGACTGCTAACCTCCAACCCCATTCAGGAATCATCGCCTGTGTGTACGAGAGGGACAGAGAAAGGAAGAGGTCAAGCTGTCACAAACACAAGCAAAATCATTGTTCCCCAATGGAAAAGCACAAACTCACTCCAACCAGAACAAACACGCAGACAGATATACTTGCTAAAACAGTAGAGCATTACTCTGGAAATTAAGAATGATTTTGATGAAACTGCAAGAATTGAGATACTTAAAAACATGCTTTTATTTTAGTTTTAAAGCACAAATATTTGACTAAGGACTATAAACTTGGCACATACATTGATTTAATGATGTCCTAATTAACCGTTCATTATTTTGGCTGTAGGATCTATGCTGTTATGAATGCTGCTGTAAGGTGCATTAATTATGCAAATGTGCGTGTACAGGTGCCCGTCACTGATTGGCTCCTGAAGAACGGAGACGAGGAAATGGTGGCCTGTCGGAGGTGAAGATATAAGACGCTGATGCGGATTTCCTGTCATTTCCTCTGCTCATCCCAACCGGCCGCACTGTTTCTGCTGTTACTGTTAAAGCACCTTTGTAAAAAGCACATTATGGAGTTGTAGGAGTGAGCTGCCGTTTGTTTTCGCGTCTAGTTTCTTCCTGTTTATTTTATTTAGGGAGAGAGGTTTTTTTGTCATTGGGTTTATTTAATTTGAACTAGGTAAGACAGTTCCTTTTGTTTATTGTAACTGTAACCTCTCATGCAAAACACAGTTTTTTTTAAATAGAAATGTCAACATAAGTCGTTAAAAACGGTGTGTGTTGGCTACCTGAGGTCTGACGAGGATGGATCCTTCTTGTTGTGCTCTGGCCACCATTAGACGGATCATAAGGCCGATTCTGATGATGATGATCGCCCTTGATGGTTAAAAAAATGTTTAAATGATAAGGATAAAAACTTTATAAAAGCATAAAGATGCCTAAAACATTGCAGTTCAATGGAAGTTTGTCTTCATCATGTTGACCAAATAAGTGCATTCATTCATTCATGCAATCTATGACGGACCGTCTTAGAGCCCTTCAGTTCTTAGTTCCATGTTTAAAATGTATGTACTCTATGATATACAGATGTATACTCGTGCTCTGCATCTTCCTCTTACCCAGAACAGGGAAGTGGTGGCAGCAGAGATGTTCAGCCACCTCCTCCAGCTCCTCTGGAGGAAAAAGGAGAAGTTCCCAGGACATCTCTCCAGCATGTCCTGGGCCGCTCCCTGGGCCTCCTCCTGGTGAGACATGCCTGGAACGCCTCCCTAGTTCCCCAAGGCTCGATACTTGGTCCAATATTGTTTAGATTCTATGAATTTTCTCTAGCAGTTATTATTCAGTCTTTTATCAAACTATTTACCATTTTTCTGCTGATGACATTCAGTTGTAAATGTCTTATCACAGTCAATGATTGTGGCACCACCTGAAACGGCCTCCTTTATGGACAATGACCAAGTCCACTGTTAGTCCTGTGAAGTGCCACTGTTAAACGATGGTCTGTTATTCCATCATCAAGACTTAAAATTGATATTTATGATTTTCTTTTCCTTCATGTTTAGAGTAAAGTGCCTATACGATACTAAACTTCTTTTAGATGCTTACAAGTTGTCCAAAAGACGGTGGGCAGGCTATTAGGTCCGTCAAACAAGCCAGATGATAAACTTGTTCTTCATGAACATTCTTCATAATTCTTAAATTGAAAGCAGTAAACGCTCCTATGCAAAAGCTCCTAACTAAACATTTACCCTCTTGTTGTCTTTAATCACAAAATCAAACATGCTCAATACTGAAGTCTTTCGTGTTGTTTCCTAAGGGTGGAATAAGCTTTCTCCATAGTCGTGTTTGGTTGATTCCCTAAAGTATATATGAAATAAAAACAAGTTAAAGATCTGTTTAATCCTTTAGCTAAGGGTTTGTGCTCAAATTAGCATTTTATATACATTTTGTGACTTTTGTGTACATTTTTGCTTTTTACGTTCTGTTATTTCAGTTATATGGACGTTGAACAATGCTAGTGATGAAAAGCACTTAATAAATAATGAAGTCATTTACTCCAAAAATTTAAATGTTAGAGATGTTTTAATTGTTTTATAGTTGCTCACTCTGGAGCTGACTGTGGGGTACTGAGGAACGGCTTGGTTCATCATAGTAAACGCCTTTTTCACATTTTGTTCCGTCATGTTTTTTACTCTTTATCTTTCTTTTACTCTTGACCTCATCCGTATGGGAGTATGTCCTTACTCGCGTCTCTATGAATGGTTAACGAGGAAGAGTCCTGAAGAAGTGATGGCTGTGTTTGCATTGACTGCCTTATGGCACAAATCACAAAACAGTCTCAGTCTGGGAGACAACAGAACAGAAAACACTCTTTTCTTCTTGCCTCGAGAAGAAAGATCTCAGTTATTCTATCTTTCTTTGTTCCATCTCCCATTTCCTCTTGTGTCCAGTGTTTTGTGTTTTCTCATAGATTTTATCGCTTAATGTCCATCTATATGTAGTGTAACAATGGCTGTTTCCCATTTTTCTTGAAACATATTTTTTTAGATCACAGGGATTTCATCTTTTATAAATCAATATTAGAGTTAAATGTAAAAAAGAATGTATTGTCCCACTCACTTGTCCAAATTAACAAATTGAGAGTCTGTTTTTGGTCTCCACATTAATCATATAACAAATAATAGCGTCTTATTGACAACTAAGAGTTTTTAAATGAGCTTTGAGCTCACAGTGTCGTTAAACAGGCATAGAGGCATTCGTAACTCAGCCCTTAAGGGATTATAAACGCCCATCAGAGCACTAATGATCAGCTTTAGGCACATGATCCTATTTTGCATGTGAGCAACCTGTTTTCAGGTGGGGACTCGAGACACATGACTTGGACTTGAGTCCTTGATTTTATGACTTTAGACTTGACTTGGACTTTAACAGCAATGATTTGAGACTTGAATTGGACTTGAACTTATTTGCTTGAAAAGAATTGATGGTTTACCCAAAATCTAAAGCTTAGGACATCTATCATTAAAAAAGTGCACGGCATTAATTCATTTCACTCAATCAGTATCTACAAGCACAGACTGTCTCTCTGTACGTATGTGTGCGTGAGATACAGCACAGCCAATCAAATTAACCAGATTTTTTTTAAAAAGGAAAAGAAAAACAAGCTAAGGACAAAAATGCTCCCAAGCGTAATTTCGTTTTGGTCTGATTGTGAAGTTATGCTGTTACATTTTTCACTGGATATTCTGGGAAAATATGGTTCAAAGGAGGACTATTCTTGAAGTGAAGTTTAATTTTTTATCGTTTTGTAAGGTCAATTGCACTGGTTTCATCACACTTTGAGAAAAATACTGATTTAAAAAGAACACATGCTCCATTATTTTCAATTAACATGCATTTCAATGTTGTTAAAGACTAGCCTCGTGAGACCATCCTGATCTCACGAGCTTTCAAGGTTTCACTCGCAGATCAGTCTGGCAACCCTCCGTTAAAGAAAATTTGGAGCAGTTCACCAAACGAACGTCCAATCAGCGTTGGCTTTGAGGCGGGTTGAGGTGTGACGCAACGAGAAGCGCGACAGTTCAGTCTAAAGAACATGGCGGCTTCAGCCGATGAAACTAGCGTTAGCGTGGCTATCGAGCAAGTTTTATCGGAATTACAGAGTATTTCTTCACTGAAAGAAGAGCAAAACACTGCTCTGGAGGCTTTTCTCAGAGGAAAATATGTTTTTGCTCTTTTCCCTACTGGTTTTGGCAAGAGCTTGTGGTTGTGTTTTTGTCGTCGCTGTTAGTACGTCATATGCTTCGTTGATCTGATTGGTTTATTTGGCCCGTCTATCACCAACATAGACCAATCAGCTAACCAGTATTTTCGCCCCTTCCCAAAATTACTTCAACGGAAGGTTTCCAGATGGATATGCGGAGCAAATCCATCTGGCGGAGTCAGGTTAGTTAAAGACTTGAAACGACTTGAAATTGGACGTTTCAGACTTGACTTGAGAAATACCTGTTTTGACGTGAGACCTGACTTGGACTTGGCTGTCCGTACCTGAGACTTGATTCGGGACTTCAGGATAAAGACTTCAGACTTACTTGGGACTTGCGAAACAGTGACTTGTTCCCACCTCTGGGTACTGTTTGTAAGACTGAGTTAACCTGAAACCCCCCAGACTGAGGACATCTCTTGGACAAGAGAGGAAATGTTTCAACAAAGAAGAACCAGTCCAGTGGACCTGTTCAATGTTTTCTTGATTTTCAGGGGCTGTTGTCCTACTTCAAAGCAGGGAAATCTTCTCATACTCAACAGGTTTTCTTATGGTATCGTCCTGTATTTATCACCATGCATTTTCCCATGTTCCCTCTCCCTGCCATAGAAAACATGCCCACAGCCTGATAACCCCTCCACCATGCGCCACAGTACGGACGACCTGTTCAGGGTCGTTTAAGGTGCTGAGCTGTGCGTCTGCCACGCTGAGTGTTTTGCATGTACGGCAGATGGTCTTGGTGTCATCTGACCAGAGCAGCTTCCCTCACATGCTGTGTGTGTGTGTGAGGTGAAATGCAAACAGGACTTTATATGTCTTCCTCCCAAAGATAGCTTTCTTCTTGCCGCTCTGACATAACGGCTACATTTGTAAAGTGTATATTTCTTTTGGGCAACTCATCCAGAGTGACCATGGGTTTCTTGGCTATTACTCTGGCTATTACTCTGATTGACATCCCCCTTCAAAGCCTGTCAGTTTAGGTTTGTGACCTTATCCTGGCATGTTTGCAGTTGTTTCACACTCTTTCTATTTCTGGACGATAGATTGGACATTGCTCTGTAAAACGTTTGTAGCTTTAACACCTTTAATCGTCTTCACTGCTTTATCTCTGACCTGTTTGCTGTTTCGCTTGGTCTTCATTGTGTTCTTTGTTTACTAATGTTCTCTAACAAGGTAGAAGGAGCCTGATCTTTGGTAATTAATGGGGCAAAATGAAGGTGATGGTTTAAGTGAGCTAGTAAAGGTCCACCTTACTCAGTCAGTGGCCAGGACGACGCGCAATGGGCGTCTGGCCAAGAGCGGTTTCACACAAAAAGAGTTGTTGTTTTTATGGTAATTTGTATAGAGTTCCTCACAGTGACAACACAATTTATTGTGATTTAAAGCACATTTTTCCATCAAAAGCATACATTAAAGGAGGAAAATGTTGTAATGGGCATAGCACCTGATATAAGTGCCCCTATCACGTGACAGAACACAGCAGGGACGTGTTTATTATGCTGTCACATCTCAGCAGGAGTGGGTAAAATAGACGCTTCCTTGCAAAAAAAAATGCGTGCGCTTAAATGTTAAGTGTGGCCTAAAATCCAAAACATTTATTTATGTCGTCTTGGCAACAGGTAATGCTATCTCTGCTTCAAAGTAAGCCAAATGGAGGGATGTTGTGTGCCTCTGCAGCGCTCAATGCCGAGTGCGGCAGGCCTTCGTATTAACATCGTTACAAAGGGCAGCGTTCCAAAAAGTCAGCTGGCACAGACCTTTAGCTGAGGCATTATTCTGCATCGGCCGGGCTTCAGTGTGGCCTATACACAATTACCTGTCTACTTTTCAAACACACATATCATGAAAAACAAACAAAAAAACAGCACAAAAACAGCACAATTTCCAATTTACTGCCATATCCTTGTGCAAAAAGCTTTTAAACTCATAAAGATAGATACCACTGACCCATGGATGCCCTCTACTGCTGAAGCTTAAAATGTTAAAAAATCAACAAAACAACCTCTAGCATATGACCGTTAGTATTCTGGATTATTTCTTTGTTGCCTTTTGATGAAAACCCTAATCACTTTAAACAGGATCTCCTTCGCCATTGACCACTGAGCAGCTTTAGGTCCGTGTGTGGCTGTATGAGGACATATGTGTTGCTCAATCATTTGGAGCATGAAGAACAGAAAGAGTTTGCAGATTAAGGGAAACTCAGGGGATTAAGGTCATTTCCTGTGTTTAAGCTGTAAATTAGCCCCTCAGTACCACAGGGGAAAACATACTAAGTGCCAAAGTCCTGCTCAGAAAAACTTTAGACAACTGTCTTCCAGTGAGCTTCAGGCACAAGGTTAATATCAGAGGGTAGTTTTAATATTTTTCTACTCTGAGCAACTATTTTCTTAGGTAATAGACCGAAGAAGGGAGTTCAAATAAATAAAGCACCGCATCACGTTTAGAGAAAGCTGATCACAAATTATCAGCATAATAATTTAATCCACTAACAAGCATGATGGTGGAGGGTTCGGTTAATAATTTGGGCTTGTTTTTTAGCCACAGCTGTGAACCTTGTAGTCAATATATTAAGCACACACCAACGTACTGTAAAGTCTAATTTAGGAATCTAGACAATAAACTACAGTCCTTGATTAACTAGATTTTTGAGAATTCATAAATTGGGAAAACGCATTATATGCCCTCTTGACCATGCTTCATTGTGGAAGAGTATGTTTTAATCATGCATGGGCATTTTGTCAAATTATCTTTTTAAACACCAAGGTTGCGGGCCATTTTAAAGGCGTCTACATAAAATCATATTGCAATTTTCTCATTGATGGTAAATTGCCAGAAGTTTCTCCTAAAGGATATAACTGGATGTAAAGTTAGCACAGGCATCCGAGTGTCGGATCAATTCTACACAATATTAGATTTTTTTTATGTTTGTCCATTTAAAAACAACATTAGGAAAACAAAATTTGTTTTAAAAACTCAGGATGACTCAGAGTAACCATTGGTCAGCTACTGTTTGTGGGACAAATAGTGTGCTAGTCACCAAAGATCTAAAAAATTCTGCTAATTACTGAATAAGTACTTACTTTTCATCCATCCATCCATCCATCCATCCATCCATCCATCCATCCATCCATCCATCCATCCATCCAGCCATCCATCTGTGCACAATCTAAACATTGTGAACTAAGATTGCAGCTCCAACATGCCCTCATTCTCTTACATATCTATTTTCAGTTTTATATGTAGGTCATTAAATCATTCACTAATTAGCATACACTTATGTCATGACATATAGCCAGCTTAATAATTAAATAGCTTCATTAAGATCTTTTAATTTTTCATCATCAGAAAGCAGAAGTCATTTTAGACTATGTTTGTAATTACGGTCACTTTTTTATCCTGTTTTTACTTTTCTATGGAGGTAGAAGATCAGTTGGGATTACATTTTAATATTTCTCCTTTAAACTGTGTTGCACACTTAAGGATGACGTAATACTGAGTTTGTTTCAGATACCTCTGCAGATGAGACCAAGTACACGCAAATCAGTTTTAGTTGTAGGTACTGAGTTAAAAAAATGAATCCATTTGGTTGAATAAATACATCTGTGTGGTCCAAAAAAAACAAAAACATTATAATCATAACCTTAAGAAGACATGATTGGTCTTGGCTTTTGATGCAGCCTTAATTAAACAACTATGGGTCTCAAGGCCTTTCCTGTCGCCTTGGTCCACATATTTCTTCTCTCAGCCAAACTTTACCCAAGCCTGAGAGCCAATTGTATCCTTTCTGGCTGCTGACCTGAAAGTAGCTACCCAGTCCGCGGCGGTAAAAAGCAATTACAATGCAAACTTTTTAATAGCACACAAATGTTTGTGGTTTTAACTGTAAAAGAAAAAAATAATTAATCCACCATAATTGTATGTCCTGCTGTAGGATCTGGAAGGTCCAGGACCACTGACAGCTCAGATACGTCCGTCTCCCACAACAGACACCACTTACAATAAATAATTTAAATTTTTAACTGAAAAAAAAAAAATCATCTCGTTTGTTAGGAACAAATGACTTGTGCATAAATATCGCCACATTGTGCTGCACAGAATGAAAAGTGGAAAAGACATACTGGTTTTAGTTACTTTTTTTTATCTTCCTGGTAGTTTTTCAATTATGTTAGAAAAATGTGAGCATCTTATTTTATTAAGGTTTCAGAATTTCACTCGTTGGGTGGAGTTTGACAGCAAAGAGGGTGACTGTCGAGCCACACTTCATCCACGGCTTTTGTTTGATTAACATTGACAATCTGATGTGAAATATCTTTCTTTTTTATTTTTTACCACCACCGGCTAGAAGCCAAATCTTGCTAAAGGCTGGAAAAACATGCTCTGCAGTGCTGAGAGTGAAATGTAGGAGGCCATCTAAATGTGTGAGACTGGAAATTAAAACTTTGTGGGGTTTAATCGGATCACTCAAAGTCAGTGGATGGGAGTTGGGTTTCAGTACCAGCTACATTTGTTCCTATTATGGATTTGGTCTTTTTAATTGTCCACTTCAACGTCTCAAAGCCATTTCTGTGTAGCTTTTTATAGCAAATTGTCTGTTTTCTCTTCTCCATCAACTCTTTGTTGGTTGATTAGTGACCTCTTTCATATGCTCAATCACACACACACATACACACACACACACACACACACACACACACACACACACACACACACACACACACACACACATTTGCATGGTGTATTTTAGTAAAGCAGAGTGGCAACATTGTAGTCAGTTCTGACAACACTGGTATCATTTAGTGTGTGACTGTATATCTCAACGTCTGACACAGAGAATCTACTATATCAGTTTGTTTTTCCGCGTGTGTGCGTGTGTAATTTAACATTGCGTGTCTTCATTTAACAGTGTTTGTTAAAACTATGACTGGGCGCACTGTTTGTCTATGAAGAGAGCTCCTTTTTGCGATCTAACAGTGACCGTCAACACCACTCTGTACACATAACCACCACAATTGGCTCAAACTTGAATTACTCTGTACGTACAGCAGAGCAGAATGAAAGTAAAATTATATATTTTTTAATCTGATTCAGGTAGTTGACTATTTTAATAAATATTGAAAAGAATCATGGCCACGGCGAAACTGGAAAATGATCTTAGTAGTGCTGTTGCCTTGCAGCAAGCAGGTCCCGGGAGTTTCTGCTTATATCTCTAAACTCAAACATGTTTCCAAACTGGATTTTAGAGGGAGGACGTCTAACACTGGAGCTTTTTTTCTGCTTTTATTTTCATATTTTCAGTCATTTCTACACGTTGAAAAAGACTGAAAACATCCAGTCAGTAGTGAGTCGATATTTCACAAGACACAAAGTAGTAGTAATAAAGCATGTTTCTATTCTCATCGGTGGCGGCTTGTCAATAGGGGGCGCTCGGGCGTCGTCCCCATCGAGACTGCAGGAAACAGGTCGATATAGTAGAAGCAAATTATAAAATAAAAACTAATTATCAGAAGTGTCAATATAGTAGATGCAAATTTAAAAATTCAAAGTAATTATCACAAGAAATGTCGATATCGTAGATATACATTTCAAAATAAAAGTAATTATCAGAAGAAGTGTCAATATAGTAGATATAAATTTCAAAATAAAAAGTAATTATCAGAAGAAGTGTCGATATAGTAGATGCAAATTTAAAAATTCAAAGTAATTATCAGAGGAAGTGTCGATATAGTAGATGCAAATTTCAAAATAGAAAAGTAATTATCAGAAGAAGCGTTGATATTGTAGACGCAACTT